>NC_142488.1:61660775-61962316 GCF_049115385.1 Moschus berezovskii | reverse complement strand
GAGGGGTAGGTTTTAGGCCAAAAAAAGAGGGTACTGACATCTCTCAGGACATCATTCATACCTGGTCATTGATTGGATAAAGGAGGGGGGGAAAAAGGGAGAAAAGAGGAGGTCAGGGGAAAGAGTAAAGAAGAATGAAGGAAAGAGAGGTAAAATGAATTGTATGGAAGAGGGAGCAAGAAAGAAAAGCAAAAACAACTTTCATAAGTTGCTAAGAAGCAATTCTATCTTTAATAGATATCTAATAGAATAGAATTTAATATCTATCACTGAAAAATGATAGATATTTCTTATTCCCTGGAAGCTATAGTACTCAAGAAGATCACATGTGACTGAGTAACATAATGGACAAACAGCACTGAAAGAGTATAAAAATCCTTCTCCCTTGATTTTTTTCTTCTAATTTTAGAAAAGACACGATGGCAATTTTATGAAATCAAGAGATTGACTTACCCTTTTTCTTGTTTTTAACAGGACCTATTAAAAAGAAAAAATGGAAATTTAAGTCACTGCAAATTAACAGACAGTGTGTATTCTTCAAGATGTTCACAGGAGGAACCACTAAGAAACTGCAAATTTGAGGGAGCCCCGAGCTGAGGGTCAGGTTATTGGCAAGGCATCTAACAACTATCAAACCTCCCCAATCTGTCTCAGACTGTTGTAACAATAAAGTTACAAGGAAGATTCTTTCCTAGGGAGAAAAATCTTTCAGGCTTAGTCTTTGGAGTGAGGGAATGAGTTCAGTTCAGTTCAGTTCAGTCGCTCAGTCATGTCCGACTCTCCGCGACCCCATGAATCACAGCACGCCAGGCCTCCCTGTCAATCACCAACTCCCGGAGTTCACTCAAACTCATGTCCATTGAGTCGGTGATGCCATCCAGCCATCTCATTCTCTGTTGTCCCCTTCTCCTCCCGCCCCCAACCTTTCCTAGCATCAGAGTCTTTTCCAGTGAGTCAACTCGTCGCATGAGGTGGCCAAAGTATTGCAGTTTCAGCTTTAGCATCAGTCCTTCCAATGAACACCCAGGATTGATCTCCTTTAGAATGGACTGGTTGGATCTCCTTGCAGTCCAAGGGACTCTCAAGAGTCTTCTCCAACACCACAGTTCAAAAGCATCAATTCTTTGGCGATCAGCTTTCTTCACAGTCCAACTCTCACATCCATACATGACCACGGGAAAAACCATAGCCTTGACTAGATGGACCTTGGTTGGCAAAGTAATGTCTCTGCTTTTTAATATACTATCAGTACTTCTCCATAAAAATGAAATGTCCAGAAATGCAGAATTCAACAACCTTAGAAAGGCATTCCATTAATTATGCAAGTCCTGAGACACACATTCAGGTCAGGAACTGATATGAAATCTCCTGTTGAAGCTTGAAGGAAAAAAGGGTCATTTTCATGGAAAGAGAAGAGCAGTAGCAGCTTACTTTTTAGTCCCTTCCTTGCCGTTATTTAAATTGTTAGTTATTCAAGTAGTGCAGCCATAATACATTCACATGGGAGCCACATGAACTCCTACTGTAATTTATCATAAGTTAACAGACACTTTAAAAGAAGTGTCAACAGTTTCACCAACAATGAAATCACAAGCATTTTCTGGGGAATTACTTCTGAAGAAAACAATTCTAATCAATTGAGGGCACTCAGAAAACCCAAGGCTTTTCTCATATAGTTAGGTAACAATCACTCCTCAGACATACACAGTTTAGCTGTCTCCAGACGTGCAGGCATGTTTTTCCCTACTGGGGACACAATTCACTTCATTCTGTAAGGGGATTTCATTTTCTTTAGATGCAGGTATTTGAAATCTGTTCCAAACTCCCATGAAGACTCCACTGGACCACATTAAACTCCTGTCAGTGCTCTCAGGAGCTCACAAGAAGAACATCAAGCATTTGTTGTATACTGTTTTATAGACTATAAAACATATTTCCATCTGTCATCTCATTTTATTCTTGCAACAAGCCTGAATGATCTTTACTAGTAAGAGCTCACACTATCAAAGATTCTGTCTGCTGCTGCTGCTAAGTTGCTTCAGTCGTGTCCGACCCTGTGCGACCCCATAGACGGCAGCCCACCAGGCTCCGCCATCCCTGGGATTCTCCAGGCAAGAACACTGGAGTGGGTTGCCATTTCCTTCTCCAACGTGAAAGTGAAAAGTGAAAGTGAAGTCACTCAGTCATGTCTGACTTGTAGTAACCCCATGGACTGCAGCCTACCAGGCTCCTCCGTCCATGGGATTTTCTAGGCAAGAGTACTGGAGTGGCTTGAGCAGACTCAATCAGAAGTCAGTAAAGTCTCTAACTTGGAGGGCTGCTAGTGTGGCCATCAATCCCTTGAAAACCAATGTTTGTGTAGACTTTCCTGGCAAAATAATTTCACGTGCAACTGTAGGTATTATTATGTGCAGGGAATGTTTATGGTTGGGTTTAGCAACCTGCTGCATTTAAGGTCATGATCCTCCATTCTTCTATCCTCATTTCTTCTCTCCTCCCAATTTCTTTACTGCCTATCTTTTATGTTTGTTTTTAACAGCACTGAGATTGAACACAGAGGTTCTGGCAAGGAAGCACAGCTAGACAGATATTACTAAATAAGAGGCAGTTTGAGAAGGGCCACCTTCTTAAACAAGAAAGCTATTTGGGGAAGGATTTACATAGAAAGGCCTAATCCCATCAACCAGCTACCAGCTAACCAGTTGGTTACCTCAGCCTAGGAAACCAGTCATAAGACAGCCATTGCAGACACTGCCCTCATAGACAGATTGTGTTAGCCCTGGCCAAGCTTCTGGCCATTGTAGCTGGTTAAAAGGTTACTACTGTTACACTGTGGGCTTCCCTGATAGCTCAGTTGGTAAAGAATCTGCCTGCAATGCAGGAGACCCCAGTACGATTCCTGGGTGGGGAAGAGCCACTGGAGAAGGGATAGGCTACCCACTCCAGTTGTTGGGCTTCCCTTGTGGCTCAGTCAGGAAAGAATCTGCCTGCAATGTGGAAGACCTGGGTTCAATCCCTGGGTTGGGAAGATCCCCTGGAGAAGGGAACGGCTACCTACTCCAGTATTCTGGCCTGGAGAATTCCATGGACTGTATAGTCCATGGGGTCGCCAAGAGTCCAACACGACTGAGCGACTTTAACTTCACTGTTACATCAGACTGCGCAACAGGCTTTGAGAAAATTAGATGATCACCATGCAACCAGTCCTTACTGAGCATGCCTAGGAAGGAAGAACAGGAAATAATGAAACAAGTCTATTCTCAGAGAACTTACAGTTGAATGGGAAAGTACTTAAGGAATTATACTGGTTCAGTTCAGTTCAGTTCAGTCGCTCAGTTGTGTCTCACTCTTTGCGACCCCATGAATCACAGCACGCCAGGCCTCCCTGTCCATCACCAACTCCCGGAGTTCACTCAAACTCATGTCCATCGAGTCGGTGATGCCATCCAGCCATCTCATTCTCTGTCGTCCCCGTCTCCTCCCACTCCCAATCCCTCCCAGCATCAGAGTCTTTTCCAGTGAGTCAACTCATCGCCTGAGGTGGCCGAAGTATTGGAGTTTCAACTTTAGCATCAGTCCTTCCAATGAACATCCAGGATTGATCTCCTTTAGAATGGACTGATTGGATCTCCTTGCAGTCCAAGTTACCAAGTTACTTGAGGAAAAAAAAATTCCTGGTGGAAATTTGACCATACAAGGAAGAGGAGGGAAAGGGAAGTTAAGAATTTTTCATTAACTTCTATTATTTTTATACCAGAAATACCTACTTATTACATATACGTAAATGCAAGCATATATACATACATAGAAAAGAGGAGCAAAAAGGAAAAAATAACTTTAAAAAACTACTCACAAACAACCCCTATTAACACTTTATGCATATCTAGAAATTTTCTATGCATATAAATAGGTATTTTCACAAAATGGGATCTTGTTGCTTAATACCTTACTTCTATGTCAGTAACTACATTGTCATTTTAAATTTGGTTACATCAGCATTACATAGGTAACTCTTTGCATTTTTTCTGGTTCTTTCATGATTTCATTTTTTTTATAAAGGTATTATTTTTTTAAATTTATTTATTTTAATTGGAGGCTAATTACTTAACAATATTGTATTGGTTTTGCCATACATTGACATGAATCTGCCCCGGGTGTACATATGTTCCCCATCTTGAACCCTCCTCCCACCTCCCTCCCCATCCCACCCTTCTGATTCATCCCTGTACACCAGCCCCAAGCATCCTGTATCATGCATCGAACTTGTACTGGTGATTTGTTTCACATATGATAATATACATGTTTCAATGCCATTCTCCCAAATCATCCCACCCTTGCCCTCTCCCACAGAGTCCAAAAGACTGTTCTATACATCTGTGTCTCTTTTGCTGTCTCGTATACAGGGTCATCGTTATCATCTTTCTAAACTCCATATATATGCATTAGTATACTGTATTGGTGTTTTTCTTTCTGGCTTACTTCACTCTGTATAATAGGCTCCAGTTTCATCCACCTCATTAGAACTGATTCAAATGTATTTTTTTAATGGCTGAGTAATACTCCATTGTGTAAATGTACCACAGCTTTCTTATCCATTCGTCTGCAGATGGACAAGTAGGTTGCTTCCATGTCCTGGCTATTATAAACAGTGCTGCGATGAACATTGTTTTATATTTAAATCTTTAATTAATCTAGTATAGATTTGGTATATTGTGTGAGGTAAGTTCAGTTCAGTCGCTAAGTCGTGTCTGACTCTTTGTGACCTCCACGGACTGCAGCATGCCTGGCCTCCCTGTCCATCACCAACTCCCGGAATTTACTCAAACTCATGCCCATTAAATCTGTGATGCTATCCAGCCATCTCATCCTCTGTCATCCCCTTCTCCTCCCACCTTCAATCTTTCCCAACATCAGGGTCTTTTCAAATGAGTCAGTTCTTCGCATCAGGTGGCCAAAGCATTGGAATTTCAGCTTCAGCATCAGTCCTTACAATGAATATTCAGGACTGATTTCCTTGAGGATGGACTGATTGGATCTCCTTGCAGTCCAAGGGACTCTCCAGAGTCTTCTCCAACACCACAATTTAAAAGCATCAATTCTTCAGCGCTCAGCTTTCTTTATAGCCCAACTCTCACACCCATACATGATTATTGGAAAAACCTTGACTAGACGGACCATTGTTGACAAAGTAATGTCTCTGCTTTTTAATATGCTGTCTAGGTAGGTCATAACTTTTCTTCCAAGGAGTAACCGTCTTTTAATGTCATGGCTGCAGTCACAATCTGCAGTGATTTTGGAGCCCCCCAAAATAAAGTCTGCCACTGTTTCCATTGTTTCCCCATCTATTTGCCATGAAATGATGGGATAAAATTTTTATCTTTATTTTCCGAAATGGCTATGGTGTGAAGAGGGCTGAGAGCTACAGGCGCTCAAGGTCCATCTTCTACTTGCTGCCATCTGCTCAGTGAACATTTGGCATATCCTTTGAAAAAAATGAGGATGAAAAAGTATAGACAAGATTATCCTTAGATTGTATCACATTTCCCATAGGTGCTAGTGAGTCATCATTTCAACAATATAGGAAGGAGTTCCTTCTTTTTCTAATATAGCTCACCATAGCCAGTAAATAATTCTTATGAGTTTCAACATGGTCCTATAAGTCCTGGTTCATTGTTTAAAATAAAAAAAAAAATTTAATTGGAGGAAAATTGCTTCACAATGTTGTATTGGTTTCTGATGTACAACAATGAAAATCAGCCTAATTATACATATATCACCTCCCTCTTGAGCCTCCCCGGAGAAGGCAATGGCAACCCACTCCAGTACTCTTGCCTGGAAAATCCCATGGATGGAGGAACCTGGTGGGCTGCCATCTATGGGGTTGCATAGAGTCGGACATGACTGAAGTGAGTTAGCAGCAGCAGCAGCTTGAGCCTCTCTCCCCTCCCCCCAAGTTCTGGTTCTATATCAACCATTCTCATTTCTTTTGATTGAGGTCATTGTGGTTTTCCATCTTCTACAAAGAGAATACCAGGGAGCTAGAACTATTCCATGTTAGATATGAATACCTTGACCTAGAGCAAAAGCAGTAACCTCTGCTCAGTTCTATATCTTTTTAGATATGTTATTTTCTTTATATGCTTGAGAACCTTTTACATGCCTACTCAGAGCACTACTGGTGTCACATGTCTGTTTCCATGGTAACAGGCTACATTTCTCTATCATTCTAATACCCTCTATTTGGAACCATCATGGATTCTGCAGGCAAAATCCACAAATACATCAGAGTGGGACAGACAGGTGTGCAGTCGCTGAGATTGCTTTTATAGGAGTAAATTTGAGATTTGACAGGTTTTGATTAATGTGGGCAAGCTATTTGCTCTGATATTAAGAAAACAGAGTCTTGTAACCGCATCAGGGCCATGGAAGCTGGCAGCAGTCTTAGCCTGAGTCTGGTTCTGACTAAATCACAAACTGATCATAAGGCAAGTGTTCCATTTTCTTCTGATTCTTTAACTTCTAAATTAGGGAATACTTTGTACACTTTGTCTCTGTTCAAGCCTAGGATTCTGATGAAGATAAATGACATTATAATTAAAGTTAACATTTATTGAATATATATGAGCCATGCACTGTGCTAGATGCTTAGCATATCTCATTTAGGTCTTATAACAATCCAGTAAATTAGGCGATATTATGCTTATTTTATAGATGAAGAGATGGATTAAATTAATTGCACAAAGTCACACAGCTTCTACATATTTTCAGGTCAGTTGATACTTCAGAAAGATTCATGTTTTTCTAGGTGTGCTTTGAAATTAAAAAATAAACATATACACTTCCAATTTCTTGTTTCACACATAAAGTTCTTGGAAGCCAACACTCCCATACTCACAATAAGAAAAAAGCTGAACAAATTTAAAATCACTTCTTCTTAGATCTATCAGAGAAGTGAGGTCACAAGGCAAACTGCTGTTCTATAAGATGAAGAGACAGACCAGTGGATACAGAGACTTATAGCTGACTAGGAATAGAAGCCTGTACCTGAAGTCAGTATCAGTAAGAACACTTTAAAACTATAATCAAAAGATTGCTAGATTCTCAGTGTGGACCATGTAGATCAAGGGATAAAAGTCCTCAGAAGGTTCAGTCTTAGGGGGTTCCCCACACTTTCATGTGATTTACTTTCAAGAGCACTATCAGGTTCTCACTATGAAGACAGGAGAAAAATTCTCTTGTGCTTCTAGCAAGGGGAGAGGAAAACAGCCATTTTGAAATATATCTGGACCCCTCTATTATCTTTAACAAGGCCTGCCCTCAAGGAAAACTTTTATCAGAGTCTAACTGACTGAGGTTTTACCAGAGACATACTGACGTTGGGGACAGGAAATACCCAACTCATTTCAGTGCAGTTCAGTTGCTCAGTTATGTCTGAATCTTTGGGACCCCATGGAATGCAGCAGGCCAGGCGTCCCTGTCCATCACTAACTCCCGGAGCTTTCTCAAACTCATGTTCATTGAGTCAGTAATGCCATACAACCATCTCATCCTCTGTCATCCCCTTTTCCTCCTGCCTTCAATCTTTCCCCGCATCAGTCTTTCCCAGCAAGTCAGTTCTTCGCATCAGGAGGCCAAAGTATTGGAGCTTCAGCTTCAACATCAGTCCTTCCAATGAGTATTCAGGATTGATTCCCTTTAGGATGTACTGGTTTGATCTCCTTGCAGTCCAAGGGACCCTCAAGAGTCTTCTACAACACCACAGTTCAAAAGCATCAATTCTTCAGTGCTCAGCTTTCTTTATGGTCCAACTCTCACATCCATACATGACTACTGAAAAGACCATAGCTTTGACTAGATGCACTTTTGTCACCAAAGTAATGTTTCTGCTTTTTAATATGCTCTCTAGGTTGGTCATAGCTTTTCTTCCAAGGAGCAAGTGTCTTTTAATTTCATGCCTGCAGTCACCATCTGCAGTGATTTTGGAGACCCCCAAAATAAAGTCTCTCACTGTTTCCATTATTTCCCCATCTATTTGCCATGATGTGATGAGACTAGATGCCATGATCTTCATTTTTTGAATGTTGAGTTTTAAGCCAACTTTTTCACTCTCCTCTTTCACTTTCATCTAGATGCTATTTACTTCTTTGCTTTCTGCCATAAAGGTGAAGGTGGAGTCATCTGCATATCCGAGGTTATTAATATTTCTCCCAGCAGTCTTGATTCCAGCTTGTGCTTCATCCAGCCTGGCATTTTGCATGAGGTACTCTGCATATAAGTTAAATAAGCAGGGTGACAATATACACCCTTGACTTACTCCTTTCCCAATTTGGAACTAGTCCATTGTTCCCTGTCCAGTTCTAACTGTTGCTTCTTGACCTGCATACAGATTCCTCAGGAGGCAGGTCAGGTGGTCTGGTATTTCCATCTCTTGAAGAATTTTCCACAGGTTGTTGTGATCGACCATCAAAGGCTTTGGTGTAGTCAATAAAGTAGAAGTAGATGTTTTTTCTGCAATTCTCTTGCTTTTTCTATGATCCAACAGATGTTAGCAATTTGATCTCTGGTTCCTCTGCCTTTTAGAAATCCAACTTGAACATCTACAAGTTCTCTGTTGAAGCCTCGCTTGGACTTACCAAGATGGCAGAGTAGAAGGGCATGCACTCATCTTCTCCTGCAAGAACTCCAAAGTTGCAACTTGCTGCTGAACAACCATCTACAGGAGAATGTTGGATCCTGCCAAGAAAAGATACCACACTTCCAAGGGCAAAGAAAAAGCCCCAACAAGAAGGTAGGAGGAACCAAATTGCATTTAGAATCAAACCCCATATCCACCAGGGATGCTCGGAGGGCTCAAACAAAACCTTGTGCACACTAGGAACCAGAGACCCCACTGAGTCTGAACCAGACCTGCCTTTGAGGGTTTGAGTGTCTCTTGCGGAGGCATGGGTCAGCAGTAGCCTGCTTCAGGGACAGGGTCTCTGGCTGCAGCAGACCTTGGCCATGTAGTATGTGGCATAAGCCCTCTTGGAGGAGGTCACCATTAGCCCCACCATAGAGCTGCTGGTCAGATGACCGACAAACTGCAGAACAATTATACCAAAGACATTCTTGCACTGTTAAGAAACTTCTAGGACCCACAATAGAGTCCCAATCTAGGTATCCAGCAAAGTGACTGAGAAACCCCAGGGAATTTGACTTTGGAGGCCAGTGGGATTTGATTACAGAACTTCCAAAGGACTGGGGAAACAGACTCTTGGAGGGTACAAACAAAGCCTTGTGTGCACCAGGAGCCAGGAGAAACAGTGTCACCATAAGAGACTGAGCCAGACTTGCCTGTGAATGTCCACGAAGTCTCCAGTGGAGGCATGAGTTGACAGTGGCCTGCTGCAGGGTCAGGGACACTGAACACAACAGTGCATGCACAAATCCTTTTGAAGGAGGTCATTAACCCTACCATAGTTTGCCCTCATCCAAACAACAGGGAGGGAACACAGCCCCGCCCATCAGCAGAAAATTGGATTAAAGATTTACTGAGCATGGCCCTAAAATGATGCTGTTAAAGTGGTGCACCCAATATGCCAGCAAACTTGGAAAACTCAGCAGCGCCAACAGGACTGGAAAAGGTCAGTTTTCATTCCAATCCAAAAGAAAGGCAATGCCAAAGAATGTTCAAACTACTGCACAGTTGCATTCATCTCACACACTAGCAAAGTAATGCTTAAATTTCTCCAAGCCAGACTTCAACAGAACAACTTCCAGATATTCAAACTGGATTTAGAAAAGGCAGAGAAACCAGAGATCAAATTGCCAACATCTGTTGGATCACAGAAAAAACAAGAGAGTTCCAGAAAAACATCTGCTTCTGCTTTATTGACTATGCCAAACCCTTTAACTGTGTGGATCACAACAAACTATGGAAAATTCTTAAAGAGATGGGAAAACCAGACCACCTTACTGCCTCCTGAGGAATCTGTATGCAGGTCAAGAAGCAACAGTTAGAACTGGACATGGAAAAATGGACTGGTTCCAAATTGGGAAAGGAGTACGTCAAGGCTGTATATTGTCACCTTGCTTATTTAACTTATATGCAGAGTACCTCATGCAAAATGCCAGGCTGGATGAAGCACAAGCTGGAATCAAGATTGCTGGGAAAGATTGCTGGGAGAAATATCAATAACCTCATGTATGCAGATGACACCACCTTCACCTTTATGGCAGAAAGCAAAGAAGAACTAAATAGCGTCTAGATGAAAGTAAAGAGGAGAGTGAAAAAGTTGGCTCAAAGCTCAACATTCAAAAAACGAAGATCATGGCATCTGGTCCCATCACTTCATGGCAAATAGATGGGGAAACAATGGAAACAGTGAGAGACTTTATTTTGGGGGGCTCTAAAATCACCGCAGATGGTGACTGCAGGCATGAAATTAAAAGACATTTGCTCCTTGGAAGAAAAGCTATGACCAACCTAGAGAGCATATTAAAAAGCAGAAACATTACTTTGCCAACAAAGGTCCATCTAGTCAAAGCTATGGTTTTTCCAGTAGTCATGTATCGATATGGGTGTTTGAACATAAAGAAAGCTGAGCACTGAAGAATTGATGTGCTGATTTTGAACTGTGGTGTTGTAGAAGACTCTTGAAGGTCCCTTGGACTGCAAGGAGATCAAACCAGTATCTCCTAAAGGAAATAAGACCTGAATATTCATTGGAAGGACTGATGCTGAAGCTGAAGCCTCAATACTTTGGTCACCTGATGAGAACTGACTCACTGGAAAAGACTCTGGTGTTGGGAAAGATTGAAGGCAGGAGGATAAGGGGATGACAGAAGATGATATGTTTGAATGGCATCACCACCTTGATGGACATGAGTTTGAGCAAGCTCCGGGAGTTGGTGATGGACAGGGACTCCTGGCATGCTGCAGTCCATGGGGTCACAAAGAGTTGGACACAACTGCCAAATGAACTGAACTGAGCATGGCCCCACCCATCAGAAGAAGACCCAGTTTTCCCATAGTTAGTCTCTCCCATCAGGAAGCTTCCATAAGCCTCTTATCCTTATCCATCAGAGGGCTGACAGAATGAAAAGTCAACTCAGGCACACTAAAAGATTGAGACCTAAGACTAATTCATAAGATTAATGAATGATTCCACTCTACTCACACTTTATCATCACATTAACAACACTCTTGTATAATAATTGTGGACAGTGACTGTAGCCTGAAATTAAAAGACACTTGCTCTTTGGAAGGAAAGCTATGACAAACCTAGATAGTGTATTAAAAAGCAGAAATATCATTTTACCAACAAAGGGCCATATAGCCAAAGCTATGGTTTTCCAGTAGTCATGTATGGATGTGAGAGTTGGACCATAAAGAAGGCTGAGCACAGAAGAATTGATGCTTTTGAATTGTCGTTCTGGAGAAGATTCTTGAGTCCCGTGGACTGCAAGAATATCAAACCAGTTAATCCCAAAGGAAATCAACCCTGAGTATTCATTGGAAGCACTGATGCTGAGGTTCCAATCCTTTGACCACCTGATGCTAAGAGTCGACTCATTGGAAAAGATGTTGATGCTGCGAAAGATTGAAGGCAAAAGGAGAAGGGGGCAGCAGAGGATGAGATGGTTAGATAGTCATACAGATTCAATGGACATGAGTTTGAGAAAACTCCAGGAAATAGTGGAGGACAGGGGAGTATGGCATGCTGCAGTCCATGGAGTTGCAAAGAGTCAGATGTGACTTAGTGACTGAACAACAGTAACGACTAAAAACATTGAAAGTCTTAGACCCTAGTTAAGAAGTTTCCATGGATAATCAAAGACCACATGAATAGACTAATATGAGAACAATGAGACAATTTTAGCCTCTGACACCACAGCTACAACAAAGAGTAAACACAAACTAACTCTTATTGCTGTTGTTGTTTAGTTGCTAAATCGTGTCTGATTCTTTTCAACTCCAGGGACTGTAGCCTACCAGGTCCCTCTGTCTATGGGATTTCCCAGGCAAGAATACTACAGTGGGTTGCCATTTAAAATGCTTTTAAAAGATCTCCAGGGTATCTTCCTGACACAGGGATCGAAACTGTGTCTCCTGCTTGGCAAGCAGATTCTTTACCATTAAGCCACCTAGGAAGCCCAAATTAACTCTTAGTTGAACATAAAACCTTTACACAACTGGCTTACCTAACTCAGTTTCTTTTATCTAGTAAATCATATCTCATTTTCAGTCAAAAATTACAAGGCACAGTAAAGGTTAAAAACATAGTCTGGAGTGATAAACCAAGCATCAGAACCAGACTCAGAAATGAAAGAGGAGATATTACAACTGATATCACAGAAATACAAAGGAGCATGCTGTGTGCATGTATGTTAATTTGCTTCAGTTATATCTGATTCTTTGCAACACTGTGGATTGTAGCCCACCAGGCTCCTCTGTCCAGGGGATTCTCCAGGCAAGAATACTAGAGTGGGTTGCCATGCCCTCCTCCAGGGGATCTCCTTGACCCAGGGATTGAACCCACGTTTCCTACATTGGCAGGCGGGTTCTTTACCACTGAGCCACCAGCGAAGCCAATGGAATATTACTCGGCCATAAAAAAGAATGGACAACAACACAGATGACCTTGAGGGCATTATTCTAAGTGAAATAAGTCAGACAGAGAAGGTCAAATACCATAGGATCTCTCTTATATGTGCAATTAAAAAATAGATAAACAAACCAACCAACCAAGTTCATAGATATAGAGAACAGATTGGTGGCTGCCAGAGGTGAAGGTTGGGGTAGGGGTAGGAGAAATGGGTGAACATTTTTTTAAGTTTAAATAAATTGAATTAAAAAATAAAGTTGGCTATCCAAAACAACAACAATAACTCACTATTAGTGAGCTAGTGACTTGAAGATGTCAATAGAAACTTCATACATGAAATGCAGAGATAAAAAAGGAATGAAAAAGATGGAACAGCATATCCGAAGACTGTGGTACAATTACAAATAGGGTATATACACATAATGGGAACACCAGAAGAGAGAGGAGGGAATAGAGGAAATATTTGAAGTAATATCAAATAAGAGTTTTCTAAAAGTAATGACAGACACCAAACCTTAGATCCAGGAAACTCAGAGAATATCAAGCGGACAAATACCAAAATGCTGACCACTAGGCATATCATTTTCAAACTGCAGAAAATAAAAGACAAAGAGACAATTTTTAAAGAAGGCAGAGGGTAAAAAAATTACATTAGCTTCTCTTCAGAAACTATTCAAGCAAGAGAGTGCAGTGAAATATTTAAAGTGTTTAAAGAAGAAAAAAAAGGTATAATTCTGTATCCAGCAAAATTATTCTTCAAAAATGAAGCTGAAATAAGACTTTCTCAAACAAAAATTGATTGAATTTGTTGCCAGGAGACATGTCTTATAAGAAATGTTAAAAGAAGTTCTTCAGAAAAGGAAAATTATATAGGTCAGAAACTTAGATATACATAAAGAAAGAATATTAGAGAAGGACTTAATAAAAGTAAAATAAAATCTGTTATTTATTTTACTTATTCTTAATTGATTTAATAGATAATAACTTACTCAAAATAGTAATAGCAAAGATGTATTCAGTGATTATAGCTTATGAATAAGTGAAACAAATAACAGCCGTAATATAAAGGATGCAGGGGAGGAATTGGGAATACTTTGCTATAAGGTACTTGTACTACCTGTGAAGTGGTATAATATTATTTGAAAGTAAGCTTGGATAAGTCATAAATATATATTTCAAACTCTAGTGCAACCACTAAATTTTTTTAAAAGTATAATTGATATGAAAGAGGAAGGAAAATGAAATCATAGCAATATAAAATGTTTGATTAAAACCAGAGAAAGCAGAAAAAGAAACAAAGAAATGGTCAATGAATACAAAAAGTTACAAATATATTATATATTAACTAGCTATATCAATAATCAATTAAGATTTTAAAAAGTTTCTTCAGTTCTCTCCTATTATTTACTTATTTATTTGGCTGCACTGGGTCTTAGCTGCAGTACCTGAGGTCTTCAATCTTCACTGTGCCATGCTGGATCTTTAATTGCAGTATGCAGCATCTTTAGTTGCAGCATGCAAACTCTTAGCTGCAGCATGTCAGATCTAGTTCCCTGAACAGGGATCGAACCTAAGCCCACTGCATTGGGAGCATTATTCACTGGACCACCAGGGAAGTCCTTCAATAATCACTTTGAGTGGAATAAATATACCAGTTAACAGACAGAAACTGTCAAAGTAGATAAAAAACCAATAACCAACTATTTCTGTAAGAAATACACTTTAAATATAAGACAAAGGCCGATTAAAAGTAAAGGGATGGTGAAAGATATACCATGCTAACACTAATCAAAAGCAAGCTAATTTCAGACAAAGTTGACTTCAGAGGAAGGGAAATTATCAGGAATGAAGGGAAATTGTCAGGAATTATATAGTGATAGAGGGATCAATTTTCCGTGACATAAGATCCTTTAATCTTATGGCAAAATCTGATGACTCCACTATTATAGTTGGAGACTTCACCATCCCTTGATCAGTAACTGAAATATCCAGCAGGATAAAATTGGTAAGGATATACTGAGCTGAATAGCACCATTAATCAACTAGTATCTAACTGACATTTACAGAATACTTCATCCAACAATAGCAGGATATACAGTCTTCTCAAGTTCATGTGGAACATTCACTGAGAAAAACATTATGTGTCATAAAACATACCTTAGCAAATTTAAAAGCATAGATATCATACTAATTGTACTCTCATATTACAATTAAATTAAACTAGAGATCAGTAACAGAAAGTAGCTGGAAAATCATATGAATTACAATAGGAAAAAAGATCTAAACAATTTTGGAAAATATTTAATCTAAGATTCCACCTCAGGAAACTAGAAAAAGAAGAGCAAACTAAATTCAGAGTAAGAGAAGAAAATTAAAATCAAAGTAAAGAAATTGAAAACAAGAAAGCAATGAAAAAAAATAAATGAAACCAAAAGCTGGTTCTTTGAAAAGATGAATAATATCGATAAACCCTTACCTAGGCTAACCAAGAAAGGGAGAGAAAAAACAAATTACTAATATCAGAAAGGAAAGAAGGGCCATTACTACTGATCTAATGTACATGAAAAGGATAATAAAATAATACTATGAACAAACTGCTCACAAATTTGATAGCTTAGATGAAACTGGCTAATTATTTGAAAGATACAATCTATCAAGACTCATATAAGGAGAAATATATATTCTGAAAATATAATTTACAAATGATAACTCATCTATATATTAAATAAATTGACTATATAATCTGGATAGGCCTATATATATTAAAGAAATTGAATCAGCAATCAATAACCTTTTAAAACAGGAAGTACCAAGCCCAGATGGTTTCACTGGTGAATTTTACCATTTAGGGAAGAAATTACAATTCTCTACAACCTCTTGCAGAAAATAGAACCAGATGGAACACTTTTTAGCTCAGTCCATGAAGCTAGAATTATCCTAATACCAAAGTCAAATATATTAAAAGAAAGGAAAACTACAGACCAACATCTCATAGAAAATAGTTGTAAAAATCTTCAACAAAATATTAGCAAGTCAAATTCAACAATGTTACAAAAATTATACACCACAACTAAGTGGTATTTATTTCTGGTACACAAGGCTGATTTAATATTCAAAAATTAACTTAACCCATCATACAGTGACATGCTTAAGAAGAAAAACCATATGATCATTATCAATAGACGCAGAAAAATTATTTGATAAAATCCAAGATCCATTCATGATAAGAGGTCTTGTCAAATTAGGAGAAGAGAGAAACTTGATCAATTTGATAAAAAAAATCTACAAAAATCTAGATATAATATCATACTTATGCTGATAAATGAGATGATTTCGCTCTAAGACTGAGAATAAGGCAAGGATGTTCCATCTGACCACTCCTATTTGACATCACACTGGAGCTCCCAGCTAATAAAATAAGGTAAGACAAGAAAGAAAAGGCATACAACAGACACATGAAAACATACCCAACGTCGCTAATTATTCACTTCAGTTCAGTCACCCAATCGTGTCCGACTCTTTGCAACCTCATGAACCACAGCCCGCCAGGCCTTCCTGTCCATCACCAACTCCCAGAGTCCACCCAAACCCATGTCCATCAGGTCGGTGGGAGCATCCAGCCATCTCAACCTCTGTCGTCCCCTTCTCCTCTTGCCCTCAATCTTTCCCAGCATCAGGGTCTTTTCAAATGAGTCAGTTCTTTACATCAGGTGGCCAAAGTATTGGAGTTTCAGCTTCAACATCATTCCTTCCAATGAAAACCCAGGACTGATCTCCTTTAGGATGGACTGCTTGGATCTCCTTGCAGTCCAAGGGACTCTCAAGAGTCTTCTCCAACACCACAGTTCAAAAGCATCAATCCTTTAGCACTCAGCTTTCTTTATAGTCCAACTCACACCCATACATGACCACTGGAAAAACCATAACCTTGACTAGACGGACCCTTGTTGGCAAAGTAATGTCTCTGCTTTTTAATATGGTATCTAGGTTGGTTAGAACTTTCCTTCCAAGGAGCAGGTGTCTTTTAATTTCACGGCTGCAATCACCATCTGCAGTTATTTTGGAGCCCAGAAAAATAAAGTCTGACACTGTTTCCCCATCTATTTCCCATGAAATGATGGGATCAGATGCCATGATCTTAGTTTTCTGAATGTTGAGCTTTAAGCCAACTTTTTCACTCTCCTCTTTCACTTTCATCAAGAGACTTTTGAGTTCCTCTTCACTTTCTGCCATAAGTGTGGTGTCATCTGCATATCTGAGGTTATTGATATTTCTCACGGCAATCTTGATTCCAGCTTGTGCTTCCTCCAGCCCAGCCTTTCTCATGATGTACTCTGCATGTAAGTTAAATAAGCAGGGTGATAAGATACAACCTTGACGTACTCCTTTTCCTATTTGGAACCAGTCTGTTGTTCCATGTCCAGTTCTAACTGTTGCTTCCTGACCTGCATACAGGTTTCTCAAGAGGCAGGTCAGGTGGTCTGGTATTCCCATCTCTTTCAGAATTTTCCCACAGTCTATTGTGATCCACACAGTCAAAGGCTTTGGCATAGTCAATACAGCAGAAATAGATGTTTTTCTAGAACTCTCTTGCTTTTTCGATGATCCAGTGAATGTTGGCGATTTGATCTCTGGTGCCTCTGCCTTTTCTAAAACCAGCTTGAACATCTGGAAATTCACAGTTCACGTATTGCTGAAGCCTGGCTTGGAAAATTTTGAGAATGACTTTACTAGTGTGTGAGATGAGTGCAATTGTGCGGTAGTTTGAGCATTCTTTGGCATTGCCTTTCTTTGGGATTGGAATGAAAACTGACCTTTTCCAGTCCTGTGGCTACTGCTGAGTTTTCCAAATTTGCTGACATATTGAGTGCAGCACTTTCACAGCATCAGCTTTTAGAATTTGAAAGAGCTCAACTGGAATTCCATCACCTCCACTAGCTTTGTTTGCAGTGATGCTTCTTAAGGCCCACCTGACTTCACATTCCAGGATGTCTGGCTCTAGGTGAGTGGGAGTGTTCATACCTTCGTGATTATCTGGGTTGTGAAGCTCATTTTTCTACAGTTCTTCTGTGTATTCTTGCCACCTCTTCTTAATATCTTTTTCTTCTGTTAGGTCCATACCATTTCTGTCCTTTATTGAGCCCATCTTTGCATGAAATGTTCCCTTGGTATTTCTAATGTTCTTGAAGAGATCTCTAGTCTTTCCCATTCTATTGTTTTCCTCTATTTCTTTGCATTGATCGCTGAGGAAGGCTATCTTATCTCTCCTTGCTAGTCTCTGGAACTCCGCATTCAAATGGGTATATCTTTCCTTTTCTCCTTTGCTTTTTGCTTCTCTTCTTTTCACAGATATTTGTAAGGCCTCCTCATACAGCCATTTGGCTTTTTTGCATTTCTTTATCTTGGGGATGGTCTTGCTCCTTGTCTCCTGTAAGATGTCATGAACCTCCGTCCATAGTTCATCAGGAACTCTGTCTATCAGATCTAGTCCCTTAAATCTATTTCTCACTTCCACTGTATAGTCATACGGGATTTGATTTAGGTCATACCTGAATGGTCTAGTGGCTTTCCCACTTTCTTCAATTTAAGTCTGAATTTGGCAATAAGGAGTTCATGATCTGAGCCACAGTCAGCTCCTGGTCTTGTCTTTGCTGACTGTATAGAGCTTCTCCATCTTTGGCTGCAAAGAATATAATCAATCTGATTTTGGTGTTGACCATCTGGTGATGTCCATGTGTAGAGTCTTCTCCTGTGTTGTTGGAAGAGGGTATTTGCTATGACCAGTGTGTTCTCTTGGCAGAACTCTGTTAGCCTTTGCCCTGCTTCATTCTGTACTCCAAGGCCAAATCTGCCTGTTACTCCAGATGTTTCTTGACTTCCTGCTTTTGCATTCCAGTCCCCTATAATGAAAAGGACATCTTTTTTT
Source organism: Moschus berezovskii (assembly GCF_049115385.1). Lineage (NCBI taxonomy): Eukaryota > Metazoa > Chordata > Mammalia > Artiodactyla > Moschidae > Moschus > Moschus berezovskii. The sequence goes on along the minus strand of NC_142488.1, from coordinate 61,943,803 downwards.
GGGTGTCAATTCTAGCAGGTCTTGTAGGTCTTCATAGAACTATTCAACTTCAGCTTCTTCAGCATTACTGGTCGGGGCATAGACTTGGATTACCGTGATATTGAATGGTTTGCCTTGGAAATGAACAGAGATCATTCTGTCATTTTTGAGACTGCATCCAAGTATTCAATTATTAGAGAAATGCAAATCAAAACTAAGAGACATCACCTCACACCAGTCCAAATGGCTAGCATAAAAAAGTCCACAAACAATAAATGCAGGAGAGGGTGTGAAGAGAAAGAAACCCTCCTATAGTGTTGGTGGGAATGTAAATTGGTACCACCACTATGGAGAACAGTATGGAGGTTCCTTAAGAAAAAATAATACAGCTACTACAAGACTCTGCAATCCCACTCCTGGGCATATACCTGGAGAAAACCATAATTCAAAAAGATACATGCACCCCATGTTCACTGCAGCACTGTTTACAATAGCCAAGACATGGAAGCAACCTAAATATCCATTCACAAAGGAATGGATAAACAAGATGTGATACACATATACAATGGAATAATAACTCAGCCATTGAAAAAATGAAATACCTCTCGCACCAACATGGACAGACCTAGAGATTGTCTTACTAAGTGAAGTCAGACAGAGAAGGAGAAATATATGACATGTTTTACATGCAGGATCTAAAAAGAAATTATACAAATGAACTTACTTACTAATCAAAGCTATGGTTTTTCCAGTAGTCATGTATAGTTGTGAGAGTTGGACTATAATGAAAGCTGAGCACTGAAGAATTGATGCTTTTGAACTGTGGTATTGGAGAAGACTCTTGAGAGTCCCTTGGAAAGGACGGAGATCCAATCAGTCAATCCTAAGGGAAATCCGTCCTGAATATTCACTGGAAGGACTGATGCTGAAGCTGATACTTTGGCCACCTGATGCAAAGAACTAACTTATTGGGAAAGACCTTGATGCTGGAAAGATTGAAGGCAGGAGGAGAGGGGAACGATGTAGGATGAGACGGTTGGATGGCATCACTGACTCAATGGACATAAGTTTGAGTAAACTCCTGGAGTTGGTGATGGACAGGGAAGCCTGGCATGCTGCAGTCCATGAGGTCGCAAAGAGTCGGACACAACTGAGTGACTGAACTGAACTGAACTTATAAAATAGAAACAGAATCACAGAGAAAGAACTTACGGTTTTCAGTGGGGAAGGGTTGGGGGAAGGGATAGTTAGGGAGATTGGAATGGACATGTACACACTGCTGTATTTAAAATGGATAACCAACAAGGATCTACTGTAGAGCACAGGGAAATCAGCTCAATGTTATGTGGCAGCCTGGATGGGAGGGGAGTTTGAGGGAGAATGGATACATGTTTATGTATGGCTGAGTTCCTTTCCTGTTCCACCTGAAACTATCACAGTATTGTTAATTGCCTATACTCCAATATAAAATTAATAGTTCAAAATAAGAAAAGAGAAGGCACACAGATTGGGAAGAAAGAAATAATATTGTCTTTGTTTGTAGATGATATGATTTTCTATGTAAAAAATCCCAGCGCATTGACAAAAAAATGCTCCTGGAATTAATAAGCAAGTATAATAAAGCTGTGAGATACAAGCCCAATATACAAAAGTTAAGCAAAACCAACCAATATAATATTGTAAAATAAAAAAAATAATTGTTTTCCTATACTAACAATGAACAACTGGAATTTGAAATTAAAAAAAAAAAACACTTTAGCACCAAAAAAGAAGAAATATTTATGTACAAATCAAACAGAATATGTATAAGATTTATATGAGGGAAAACTATAAAACTCTGATGAAAGAAATAAAAGCCTAAATAAATGGAAGGATATTCCATGTTCGTGGACAGGAAGACTCAATACTGTTAAGATGTCATTTCTTTTCAACTTATCCATGGACTCAATGCAATCCCAGTCAAAATCCCAGCAAATTATTTTGTGGATATAAAAAACCCTGACTTTGTATTTTATGCACAAGGGAAAAAGGCTCACAATATTCAAGTATAAGAACAAAGTTGGAGGGCCAAAACTACCCTATACAAAATTTAGCATAAAGCTATGGTAATCATGATTGTGTTAGTATTGGTGGAACAATAGACATACAGGTTAATGGGCCAGAATAGAGAGCACAGAAATTGACTCAAACAAATATAGTCAACTGATTTTTGACAAAGGAACAAAGCAATCCAATGGAGGAAGAATAGTTTTTTCAACAAATGGTGCTGGAACAACTGGACAGCTCATGCCAAAAAAAAAAAAAAAAAAAAAACAACAGCATCCAGACACTGTCCTTATACTTTCCACAAAAATAAACTCAAAATGGATCATAGAACTAAGTGTAAAACACAGAACTCTAAAACTCCTGGAAGTTCCCTGGCTTCCAGCATCCCAGCATGTGAACCCCAGCTCTTCACAGTCAGCCTCCAGCCAGTTTTGCTCTCTGCTCTGGCCCTTTGCCCCATAGCCCCCAGCTCCTGGAGCCCGCTACTCTGACCCGCACACCTCTGCTGGCAACAGATCCATGGCCGAAAGCAGGGAACTTGATGTGACAGGCGCCAAACAGAACACCAGAATGTGGCTGGTCAGGGTTCTTTGATATCTGTCACTGCAATGGGCTAAGGTCCCTGAAAGAAGTGAAGTTGGAAAACTGTGGATTTCCAAAAATCAAGGAAGGACCAAGGTGTCATTTACTTTAAATGAGGATCTTGCAAATACTTATGATATTGGCAGAAAAATAGCTTCAGTCAGTGCTCCTAGAGAACATGCATTTATCTTGCAAAGTGTTGGGGGACAGATATTAACAGGGTTTACTCAGAGCTCATCAGATAAGCTTTCACTGGAAGGAATGGTGGTATAAAGAGCTGAATGCTGACCTGCTGCCAATGAAAACTACCAGCGATTCAAGAGATTACAAATAGAATTTTCCAATCCTGTAAGGCTACCACAGCACCTGGACAAAGTTGTGACAACCAATTACAAACCTATTGCTAACCATCAATACAATATAGAATATAAAGGGAAAAAGAAAGAAGATGGAAAACAAGTTTGAACTGATAAATAACACATTTTAGACAAGCTGGTTTCAGCTTTTAAGAAACATTAATATTATAATCTTAAGGACTTGGTGGACATCACAAAACAGCCTGTGTTGTACCTGAAGGAAATCTTAAAAGAAATTGGTATTCAAACTGTAAAAGGGATCCACAAAAACTCATGGGAACTGAAACCAGAGTACAGACATTCTCAAGGAGAAGAAAAGAATGATTAAGAAGACTCAAAGCCTACCTGCTAACAGAAAAACTAGAGGGTGATGCACTAAGCAAACGACCTTGATATGTGAATCCTTGAGCACCATCTGTGTTAGGGGGAAAATGGTACTTTAATTTCTCTAGGTAAATTTTTTAAACAATGATTCTTGTAAAGTTGCTTAAGTGATTTTTGAGGAAAAAGAACACATTTATTTAGAAACTTAACTTGTATTAAATCAAATTATTCATGATGGGGTTAGCAGTTGGGGGTTGAAGAAGGGTTTTATTTTTAAATATTAACTTTAAAAATGTAAAATTAGGAAATGTTTTCTAAATGAGGACTCCCTGTCCTTGTTTCTCTCTGAGGAGTTGAGGTAATACAGATTCAAAGTGAGTGGCACAGCAGGAAAAAGGCAGTCAACTACAGAAACTCTCAAAAGTTTCTTATTCTGAAACAAAACAAAACAAATCTCCTAGAAAATAACATATGAAAAAGTCTACTTGACCTTGGGTTTGGCAGTGGATTTTTAGGCAGTGCTCTAAAAGCACAGTCCACGAAAGAAACAAATTATGAAGTTGGACTTAATTAAAATTAAAAACGTCTGCTCTAAGAAAGACCCTCTTAAGTTAATCAAAGACAAGCCACAGACTGGGAGAAAATATTTGCAAAACACATATCTGGTAAAGGACTGGTATTCAGTATATAAAAAGAACACTTAAAACAACAATCAGAAAATAATCCAATTAAGAAATTGGCAAAAGACTGAAACAGACACCTCACCAAAGAAGATATATACATTACAAATAAGCATATGATCTCAACAGCAAAAGTCATTAGGGAAATGCAAATTAAGCCAATGAGCTAGCACTGCACATCTACTAGAATTGCTAAAATACAAAACACTGACAATACTAAATGCTGACAAGGATGTAGGGCAACAGGAATCTCATTCAGTGCAGGTGGGAATGCAAAATAGTATAGGCACCCTGAAAGAAAGTTTGGCAATTTCTTACAAAGTTAAAATAGTCTTACCACACAATCCAGTGGGGCTTCCCTGGTGGCTCAGACAGTAAAGAATCTGCCTGCAATGCAGGAGACCAAGGTTCAATCCCTGGGTTGGGAAGATCCCTTGAAAAAGGGAATGGCTATCCACTCCAGTATTCTTGCCTGGAGAATCCTATGGATAGAGGAGCCTGGCGGGCTACAGTCCATAGGCTTGCAAAGAGTTGGACACGACTGAGCAAGTTTACACTTTCACGCAACCCAGTAACCACACTTCTAGGTTTGCCCAAAATTGTTGAAACTTATATTCAAACAAAGCCTGCATATGAATGTTTATAGCAGCTTTATTCATGATTGCCAAAAAGGGAAGCAACTAAAATATAATTTAATAGGTGAATGGATAAACAAACTGTGGTCCCTCCATACAGTGGAATATTATTTAGCAGTAAAAAGAAATAAGCTATAAAGCCACACAAAGACATGGAGGAACTTTAAGTGCACATTGCTAAGTGAAAGAGGCCAGTCTGAAAAAGTTACCTACTGCATGATTCCACTTGTATGACATTCTGGAAAAGACAAAACTGGAGACAATTAATTAAAAGATAAGTGATTGCCAAGGGTTGGGGGAAAACAGAGTATATGGGAACTGTTTCTGCTAAATGTTCCTATAAACCTAAAACTGCTCTAAAACATAGTCTATTAACTACAAAAAATTTTATAAAATATCACAAGTTTAAAAGCAACACTAAACTGCACATAGTTCAACATGGATCTTCAAGCCCTGGCTCTATATCCTCTTTACTACTCCCCTTCCCTCTTGTCTCTGTACCTTCCTTCATGCCATACCTTCTGTGCTTCTTCAGTCTACCTTTTTCTCAATGCCTGCTTATTCATTAAGACTCAGCTCAGGCCACAAATTCTTTGTGTTTCCATAATAAATTATTACATCTATCAAATTACAGTTTTCTGATCATGTGATTGTTTAACTTACTAAATTGTTAACTCCTTGAGGGCAAGGGCTATGTCTTATTCATCTCTGTATCTCCAGTACCTAATGTATTTTATAGTAGGTGCTCAGTACAATGTTTGTTGAATGAATAAATGAATGACTATAGGAAAAGGTAAACTTGGGATATGAACAAAGATTCCTCTGTCTCCAAGTTCATTGTACTTTTTACTGAATCATAGTCATGCTAAGTATACCAATAACAACATCAAAAATTGCCAATCAATTTACACAGTTGTTTTGCAGCCTAAATAAATGAAAGTGATATGCTCATTGTAGGTTCTCAATAAATGTTAATTTAATTTCATATATTCTTTGGTTATATAGGTAGTAGGCTCCCTACTTTCATGCTTCCCTTACTTTATATAGACAGTTATATCAGACAACTGGACATGGCCAACATTTCCTCAGTGATAAGCAATAAAGAGGAAAGCAAGGATAATGGCTGGCACATGAGGATTGGAAATTTTTATTAAGAAAAAAAAAAAAGAAAAACAACCTTCAACATAGTCTATATCTTCAAATATCTTGTAACCTTAAGAGTTTACTTCATGTTCTATCTCACACCATAAGAATTGTAAACAGAGAGAATGCCCAAATACGTGTGGGAAGTTCAATACATTTGAAGAAGATGGAAGCCATTAGCTTCACAGAAGAGTGAGAATTTTGAATGAGAACCACATGGAATGCCCATGTTCAGAGCCCAAATTTTAGTTCCAACATCTGCTCTAAGCATGACAGAAAGGCAAGAAAAGGTAGAGCTGTGCAAGTTGATTCCCACCCCACCCCATCACATCTCAATCTCTAAAGTATTTCTGATGTGAGAAGGCTTACATTCTTCATCCAAGGATTTCCTCTAGCCCTTGCAGCAGGGGCTCATGCCTGGGGCCTCAGGCTCCATAAACATGACTTAAGTTATGATCAACTGAGAAACTTTTCTGACTCAGGTCTGGTTTGGTTTAGGAAAGACTTGAAAATATTGTCAAAAATATGAAAATATTACTGTACTCAGGCAACACAAAAACAGTCCCACTAACTGCTGACATTTCAGACTCTTAATGGTCTCTCAAGCTCCATGAAGTATAGGTTCCTTCATGTCACCAGAGATGTTCCCAAAGTGACAAGCCTGTGTTCTTGCTAAAGAAATATTTTGCAACATCAAGTTTTTGGTCACTTTAGTGGTTAGGATGAAAAAACCAGGCCTAAGAGCAAGAGTCTCTGAAGAGAATTAGAAAGTTGAATGGAATGAACTGTGTTCTAGTGTAGTTTTTTACACTACATTCCAGGCAGTGCCACGTCCTGTGTGATATTAACAGATGTCCTTAGAAAAAGGATTTTTTGGACCAAAAGAGTTTGGGAAATATAGGGTTAAGGAAAAATAAACAGGTTTCTTCACTGAAGAGTTCTTACATCTTTTAATACACAAATGAGAAGTGTGACTCTCCAAAATGGGATAAGCAATGCAGCATTTGGCCACAGAACTTTTTCTGAAAATACCTATCTCTTGTTGAATTAATGTTCTGGATTATAGTGTTTGGTAAAAGTAAGGTTGTGGAAAAAGCTTGAGCTTTGCTATTCTTTCAGAACTGGGTTGGAATTTTAGTTCTAACATTCACTACCTGTGTGACCTTAAGCAAGTTACTCCACTTTTGAATTTTTTCATTTATGAAAACTGGGACTATAATATCTATCTCAAAAAAAATGTAAGGAGGATTAAGTGAGATAATGCACAGTACTTAGCACAATGCCTGGAACATATAGGTACTCAAGAAATAGCAACTGTAATCATCACATTCATTTCTCATCACCATTTTTGTCTAGCCACATCTGTGTCTGATGGGCCTGCCAAAACAGCTTCAAACTAGGTCTGGCCTGAGGACTAAAATGGCTATATTTTGGACTGCTTTAGGAACCAAATATAAGAAAAGAACTGAACTAGTTGTCCAGAGATTTAGCTCTATGACTTATTAGCTGTCTGACCTTGGGCAAAGCACTTCACCTGTCTGCATTTCTCTCTCCTTCTGCCAAATAAAGGCAAGGACTAGGTGACCTCTTACTCTAAAATTTTGTGAGTCTCAGCTCTAAAATGCTGCATAAGAGATTTATAAATTTATTGCTGAAGAAATCTGTGATACAGGTTCAATCCAATTATAAAGGAGAGTCCTGTATAACAAAGCTATTTTTATGATCCAGCAGATGGCTGGCAGAAACAGTGCTTTGCCAGTCTGGTTACAATGAACTCTATATAGTGAATAATTCTAACAATTGCTTACTCTGGTCCTTGACCCCATAATCGTCACTCTGTAACGTTGCTCTAATCAACCAAAGAACTTGATTATGTGTTGTTTTCATTGTAGACATACAGAAGGGATCTGAGTTAAGCTAAGTTATAGAATTTCTAGCTAAGAGGTTTATGTCCAATTTCATTATTTTAGATTTGAGGAAATAGGACAGGAGAGGTTAAGTAACTTGTCAGGGGTCACGCAGTCAGCAAGTAGCAGAGCTTTGAATGGGTGTTTGGACTAAAGGATTCATCATCTGAGAACTTAGACATTTCACTGAAAAATCTTACCCAGACCATACATAAAAATGTTAAATGAAACCAGAAATGGTTACTATAGTAACTCTACTGTTTATGCTTCCCAACCAAGTAAGATGTGAATTTGTCATGATCCTTTATCCTTGCATTCAAGCCCTCTTCATAGGATGGTTCCTCTAATTGCATGGTGCATGTTGACACAAAGCATGATAACCTTTGCTGCAGAGCTTCAATTAAAGGTTTTTCTTTAGTGTGTAAGTACATTACACCTCTAGGTCCTTTTAGATACATGCACAGTTCCTTTCACAGAGGCCACTAATAGTCAAGTTTTATTTTATTTTTTTAATTTAAAACCATGTGACCTTTGTAAAAATTTTAAGCTAGGTTAACAGAGAAATCTTACTATGAATATCAAGGTTAGCCTCTATGCTTTTGTTTTTCTCTACTTATATCCTTTCTCATTAATATATTTACTTCCAGGGTTTCAACCCTTATGTAGAATCATACTTTCTAAGTCACAGGCCATGTCTTCAACTGTCTTGTGACACTGCCTCTTGAATACATTTCCAGTTTCCTGAAACCTACATGCTTCAGATTGAATTCATCTTCTAAGTTATGCTAAGTCATAATTTCTATGCTAAGTCATAATTTCTATGCTAAGTCACTTCAGTCATGTCTGACTCTTTGCGATCCTATGGACATGACATAAATCATCAGAGCTATCCTAGCCTCCTGTGGGCAGATCAGTCTAATCAATAGCACAGATGGTTATTCCAAGAAGTAATTTTCTCAGCCTTGCTAAGGGTGTGTGGGTGGTCCTCTGGTTCCCCTTCACTGGGGAGGAATGCAGCCACCACAGTTGACCAGGTAAACCACAGACAGCAGTTACATTGAGAACCACACCTATGCAATATGACTCTTGACTGGGTCCTAGAGTAGTCCAAGATGGCTACCTATTCTGCTGCTGTGCTTATAGTGTCTTTAATCAGACAGAGCTCAACCGAGTCACATTGGATTCTTCTTATAAGACAAACTGGGGACTTCCAATGCTCAGTTTGTGTGCACTCTGGTCATTTATGTTAGAACCTGTTTAGAATGAAAGTGTTGCTCTATATTTTAATTTAGGAATGGCTAACACAATTTCATGCAAAGATGGGCTCAATAAAGGACAGAAATGTTAGGAACCTAACCAAAGCAGAAGATATTAAGAAGAGATGGCAAGAATACACAGAAGAACTGTACAAAAAAGATCTTCACGACCAAGATAATCACAATGGTGTGATCACTAACCTAGAGCCAGACATCCTGGAATGTGAAGTCACATGGGCCTTAGGAAGCAACACTATGAACAAAGCTAGTGGAGGTGATGGAATTCCAGTTGAGCTATTTCAAATCCTAAAAGGTGATGCTGTGAAAGTGCTGCATTCAATATGCCAGCAAATTTGGAAAACTGAGCAGTAGCCACAGGACTGGAAAAGGTCAGTTTTCATTCTAATCCCAAAGAAAGGAATGCCAAAGAATGCTCAAAATACAACACAACTGCACTCATCTCACACGCTAGTAAAGTCATGCTCAAAATTCTCCAAGCCAGGCTTCAGCAATACGGGAACCGTGAACTTCCAGATGTTCAAGCTGGTTTTAGAAAAGGCAGAGGAACCAGAGATCAAATTGCCAACATCCGCTGGATCATGAAAAAAGCAAGAGAGTTCCAGAAAAACCTCTTTTTCTGCTTTATTGACTATGCCAAAGCTTTTGACTGTGTGGATCATAATAAACTGTGGAAAATTCTGAAAGAGATGGGAATACCAGACCACCTGAACTGCCTCTTGAGAAACCTCTATGCAGGTCAGGAAGCAACAGTTAGAACTGGAAATGGATCAACAGACTGGTTCTAAATAGGAAAAGTAGTACGTCAAGGCTGTATATTGTCATCCTGCTTATTTAACTTACATGCAGAGTACATCATGAGAAATGCTGGGCTGGAGGAAGCACAAGCTGGAATCAAGATTACTGGGAGAAATATCAGTAACCTTAAATATGCAGATGACATCACCCTTATGGCAGAAAGTGAAGAACTAAACATCCTCTTGATTAACGTGAAAGAGGAGAGTGAAAAAGTTGACTTAAAGCTCAACATTCAGAAAACTATGATCATGGCATCTGGTCCCACCACTCCATGGGAAATAGATGGGGAAACAGTGGAAACAATGGCTGACTTTATTTTTCTGGGCTCCAAAATCATAGCACATGGTGATTGCAGCCATGAAATTAAAAGACTCTTACTCTTTGGAAGGAAAGTTATGATCAACCTAGATAGCATATTAAAAAGCAGAGACATTACTTTGCCAACAAAGGTCCATCTAGTCAAGGCTATGGTTTCTCCTGTGGTCATGTATGGATGTGTAAGCTGGACTACAAAGAAAGCTGAGCACCAAAGAATTGATGCTTTTGAACTGTGGTGTTGGAGAAGACTCTTGAGAGTCCCTTGGACTGCAAGGAGATCCAACCTGTCCATCCTAAAAGAGATCAGTCCTGGGTGTTCATTGAAAGGACTGATGCTGAAGCTGAAACTCCAATACTTTGGCCACCTCATGCGAAGAGCTGACTCATTTGAAAAGACCCTGATGCTGGGAAAGATTGAGGGCAGGAGGAGAGGGGACAACAGAGGAATAGATGGTTGGATGGCATCACTGACATGATGGACATGGGTTTGGGTAGAGTCCGGGAGTTGGTGATGGACAGGGAGGCCTGGCGTGCTGCGGTTCATGGGGTCGCAAAGAGTCGGACATGACTGAGTGACCGAACTGAACTGAATCCAATTTTATTTTTTCCCAAGAAGTGTATACCTATCTGCCTTCATCAGAGGTTATCCATCAATATGGTAAATGTTAGCTTTCTTTTCTATTTTCAGTATTGCCACCCCCATCTTGCATGCCACGTTCTATACATTGTATTCCGCAGAACTTTGTTCCAGGAAATACTTTTACCTTTGCAGGAATGTTGGATACATGGCATCACCGATTCGATGGAGGTGAGTTTGAGTGAACTCTGGGAGTTGGTGATGGACAGGGACGCCTGGTGTGCTGTGATTCATGGGGTCGCAAAGAGTCGAACACGACTGAGTGACTGAACTGAACTGAACTCAACAGTAAACCACAGAATTGCATTCAAGCCCCAGTGACTGTGTGGATCACAATAAACTGTGGAAAATTCTGGAAGAGATGGGAATACCAGACCACCTGACCTGCCTCTTGAGAAACCTGTATGCAGGTCAGGAAGCAACAGTCAGAACTGGACATGGAACAACAGACTGGTTCCAAATAGGAAAAGGAGTACGTCAAGGCTGTATATTGTCACCTTGCTTATTTAACTTATATGCAGAGTACATCAGGAGGAACGCTGGGCTGGAAGAAGCACAAGCTGGAATCAAGATTGCTGGGAGAAATATCAATAATCTCAGATATGCAAATGACACTACCCTTATGGCAGAAAGTGAAGAGGAACTCAAAGGCCTCTTGATGAAAGTGAAAGAGGAGAGTGAAAAGGTTGGCCTGAAGCTCAACATTCAGAAAACAAAGATCATGGCATCTGGTCCCATCACTTCATGGGAAATAGATGGAAAAACAGTGGAAACAGTGTCAGACTTATTTTTTTGGGCTCCAAAATCACTGCAGATGCTGATTGCAGCCATGAAATTAAAAGGCGCTTACTCCTTGGAAGGAAAGTTATGACCAACCTTGATAATATGTTAAAAAGCAGAGACATTACTTTGCCAACCAAGGTCCGTCTAGTCAAGGCTATGGTTTTTCCCGTGGTCATGTATGGATGTGAGAGTTGGACTGTGAAAAAAGCTGATCGCCAAAGAATTGATGCTTTTGAACTGTGGTGTTGAGAAGACTCTTGAGAGTCCCTTGTACCACCAGGAGATCCAACCAGTCCATTCTAAGGGAGATCAGTCCTGGGTGTTCATTGGAAGGACTGATGCTGAAGCTGAAACTGCAATACTTTGGCCACCTCATGCAACAAGTTGACTCACTGGAAAAGACTCTGATGCTGGGAAAGGTTGGGGGCGGGAGGAGAAGGGGACGACCGAGAATGAGATGGCTGGATGGCATCACCGACTCTGTGGACATGAGTTTGAGTGAACTCCGGGAGTTGGTGATGGACAGGGAGGACTGGCGTGCTGTGATTCATGGGGTTGCAGAGAGTCGGACATGACTGAGAGAATGAACTGAACTGAACTGAACTGATCTACCACTTACTAAGTGTTGTTTGACACTGAGAAAATTGCTTTATCTCCCCGGCTGTAGCCTCAAAATGAGTATACTACTACTTGCTTTAGAGAGTTGTAAGGATTATAAAAGATAATACAAAAATATATGCAAGATATTCCTTAGGTGCTCAAGAAATATATGTTCTCTGCAAAATTTCATAAGCATATAAATTTAATTCATCCCCAAATCACGCAAACAGAAATTTCAAATATCTAAGACCTTTAATCTAATAAGAATTGATGTTCAGAATGACAATACTAAGGTACAGCAACATTCTGAAATGGTCTTGAAGGATATAGCTTCCTGTAGAAAATTTTTTTTCTTTTCAGTTAATTCTTTCAATTATATTCAACTCATAAGTGTTGTTTGACCACAAGATGTTTAACACTACATTTGTACTACATGACATAGGCTATGAAAGACCTGGGGACCTTGTCATATATTTTCAATCAACTATCTTGTGTTTTCTAGCTATAGAATTATTTTTCTAAAAATAACAAGAGTCTGTATAATTTTTCAATAGTTAACATTTCTTATTTCAGTTTCTTGCCTCATTGCACTGGCTAGCACTTCAACAATAATGTTGAAGGAAACTCCCTGATGGTCTAGTGGTTAGGATTCCATGGTTCCACTGCAGGGAACCCAGGTTCAATACCTGGTTGGGGAACTAAGATCCTGCAAGCTGTGTGATGCAGCTAGATTTAAAAAAAATAAAAATAAAAAAGAGAACTAAAAAAATATGTTGAACATCAGCAGTTATAATGAGTATCTTTGAGTTGATTTTATTTTGGCAAGAAAGCCTCTAATATATTTGCCATTAAGTACTATGCTACTTCCCCAATGACTCAGAAGTAAAGAATCTGCCTGCAATGCAGTAGACGCAGGAGATGTGGGTTAGAACCCAGGGTTGGGAAGATCCCTTGGAGGAAGACATGGCAACCCACTCCAGTATTCTTGCCTGGAGAACTCCGTGGATAGAGTAGCATGGTGGTATACAGTCCTTAGGGACGCAAAGAGTCAGACATGACTGAATCAACTGAGCATGCACTCATGCATGCACTATGCTATTTATTAGACCAAGAAATTCTTTGTTGCATTAAATAATATTCTTTTATTATTTTATTCTTAGTTTACTAAAAATGATCAGCAAAAGGTATTAAATTTGTATCTAATGCTATCTGAGCTGATCATCCTTTGAGCTGATAATGTAATGTGATATTAAGAGATTCTGAACTATCTATGCTTTCCTAGGACAAATCCTATTTCATCATGACAAGTTATACTTTATTTTGCAGGGTTTGATTTGGCAGTAGTTTACATAGGATTTTTAATGTGAGACATCTTTAGTTTACATTTGGTATTGTGTTTAGAAGGATTTGTTATCAAAGTTATACCAATTTCATTAAATGTATCGACAAGTATTTCTTCTCCTTTTTCACTTTGTAGGTTTATAGATCATGGTGTCTAGACCCATCACTTCATGTCAAATAGATGGGGAAAAAGTGGAAATGATGACAGATTTCATTTTCTTGGGCTCCAAAATCACTGTGGTTGGTGACTGCAGCCATGAAATTAAAAGATGCTTGCTCCCTGGAAGGAAAGCTATGATAAACTTAGACACTGTATTAAAAAACAGAGACATTACTTTGTTGACAAAGGTTCATATAGTCAGAGCTACAGTTTTTTCAGTGGTCATGTATGGATGGCAGAGTTGGACCATAAATAAGGCTAAGCAGTGAAGAACGGATGCTTTCGAACTGTGGTGTTGGAGAAGACTCGAGAGTCCCTTGGACAGCAAAGAGATCAAACCAGTCAATCCTAGAGGAAATTAATCCTAAATATTCATCGGAAGGATTTTCGCTGAAGCTGAAGCTCCAATACTTTGCCCACCTGATGTGAAGAGCCAACTCATTGGAAAAGATCCTGATGCTGGGAAAGATTGAAGGCATGAGAAGGGGATGACAGAGGATGAGATGGTTGGATGGCATCACTGACTCAATGGACATGAGTTTGAGCTAACTCCAGGAGATGGTGAAGGACAGGGAAACCTGGTGTGCTGCAGTCTATGGGGTCAAAATGAGTTGGACATGACTTAGCGACGGAACAACAAGAACATGGGAAACATTTGTTTTCTAATATCTTGATTTTAGTCCTAACTCCTTTTCCCCCCTATGATGTCTTTTGGTGGTTTTTCTCCCTGGTGGAAAAAAAAAATGTACAAGAGCCTCCATTTAAAACATTTACAGCTAGTCCTGTTTTGTAGCACTTCCTTGAGGACAACTGATGCAGAGTCTTAGTTTTTCGTAAGAGTTTACACAGCCATGCTAACTTAGGAAAAAATCCATTGATCTCTTCTTATTTGTTTTCTGTGTATTTTCATCTAAGGTAGCAATGTCATTGCCTCTAGAAGGAAGGATGAGAGATGAGGTATGGAGGGAGGAAGGGGATGGATGGGCTCAAGGAACATGAGTAATGAAGTCTGGAAGGTTTGCCCTGGAAAGATTTGCTTTATGGTGGTTATGTGCTTAAATTGATCTTTGGAAGAGTATCAGCTGCCAGTCAAAGCAACTACTGTAAAAGCTGGAGAAAGAAATATAATTTCAGTGTGTTTCACCATCAATTAATATTACAGAACTATTGGCATACATTCACTTTTTAACATACAACTGTAATTGAAACAGGGCAGAAAGCAAAGAGGAACTGAAGAGCCTCTGGAAGAAAGTGAAAGAGGAGAGTGAAAAAGTTGGCTTAAAACTCAAATTCAAAAAACTAAGATCATGGCATCCTGTCCCATCACTTCATGGCAAACAGATGGGAAACAATGGAAACAGTGACAGACTTTATTTTCTTGGGATCCAAAATCATTGCAGATGGTGACAGTAGCCATGAAATTAAAAGATGCTTGTTCCTTGGAGAAAAGCTATGACCAACCTGGTGGTGGTTTAGTCGCTAAGTTGTGTCCGACTCTTTTGACCCCATGTACGGTAGCCCACCAGGCTTCTCTGTCCATAGAATTTTCCAGGCAAGAATACTGGAGTGGATTATCATTTCCTTCTCCAGGGGATCTTCCCGACCCAGGAATTGAACCCAGGTCTCCTGCATTTCAGGCAGATTCTTTATCGACTAAGCTATGAGGGAAGCCCAACGACCAACCTAGACAGCAATTAAAAAGCAAAGACATTACTTTTCCAACAAAGGTCTGTCTAGTCAAAGCTATGGTTTTTCCTGTAATCATGTATGGATGTGAGAGATGGACCATAAAGAAAGCTGAATGCCGAAGAATTGATGCTTTTGAACTGTGGTGTTGGAGAAGACTCTTGAGAATCCCTTGGACAGCAAGGAGATGAAACCAGTCAATCCTAAAGGAAATCAGTCCTGAATACTCATTGGAAGACTGGTGCTGAAGCTGAAGCTCCCATACTTTGGCCACCTGATGCAACTAATTGACTCTTTGGAAAAGACCCTGATGCTGGGAAAGACTGAAAGCAAAAGGAGAAGGGGACGACAGAGGATGAGATGGTTGGATGGCATCACCAACTCAATGGACATGAATTTGAGTAAACTCCGGGAGTTGGTGATAGACAGGGAAGCCTGGTGTCCTGCAGCCCATGGGGTTGCAAAGATTCAGACATGACTGAGTGACTGAACTGTAACTGAAATGGACGTCTTATGGGAATGCAGTGATTAAACTCAAAAATTACAGATAGTGAACTCAGATAATAAGTATCTTATATTTCCTTGTGATGCTGTTTGTGGAAAAATCTTTGCTTTTTTTCTAGGAAATGCACTCTTCGGATCTTTTTCCCTTAGGATGCTCACTTTCTGCATAGATACAAACAGAAGCAAGGAGCACACTAGAACATGTGGGCTTTGACTATAAGGCCTGGTTATAGGTTGTCAGAGAGTTCAGGATATCATAGATTTCAGTTATTCCTAATAATTTTTAAAGTCATTGCTCAGGAACTGGCCTACATCTAGAACAGGAATAACCTGGAAAGCCCAGCCTCCTGGGCAAGTTTGGATTGCTTCAAACGGCATCTTTCTAATTGGTCCATTCTTTTTCTCTACCTTTCCTTCTCTAGCAATGTTCCCACTTGCCTAATTTGCTGAGAGCATCTGGGTCAGTAACTTTCCTTGGGCACTTAGGTTTATTTCCTCTTAGCTCCAGGGCTGTTATAAAATGCTTGCTGAAATCTAGGCTGTGATTCAGTGGGGTCTGATACAGAGCCTAGATTTAGCATCTGGAAAAGCCCAAGTTTCGCCCTTTTATACACAAATATGTCACACTATAACAACTGGACAGAAGTGTCTATGCTCTGTGAGGACTGTTTCTTCTGGCCTAGTGGTTGCCCCTTCTGCATTTGAGGAATAAGTCTAACAAAAAACCAGCAACAAATTAGAATTGCCTTTTTATAGAAATTCATAAAAAGTTGAACACATTATTTAAGAAAACTATTTTTAAACAAAGCCCTTCCCTCCACATTATGCCAACAGTCTACTGCTGGCTCTTCCCATTCCAATGAATGAGGTCATGCTTTATGGGAGACATCTGCTTCTGAGGATATTACTGCCCTGAGCACAGAACATGACTTCATTAGAGGGAACAGTGGACCAGAGAGATTCAACAGGAGACTTACATATGTGAAAGCAAAAATAAAAAGAGCCAATTAAGATTCTTCTCAAGTCTCTAGCCTTCAGGATAGACTGAAGATCTGGTGATTTCACTCTCATATGACTTTCTTTTGCTTTAAAATAATGAGCTATGCATGAAAACTTCCAGAAAACTGTAACTCATAGCAACACCACCTGTATTTATAAATAGAAAAGCTGTCTTCTCTCAAAGGATTGGATGGATTACATTCTGAGGAGAGGCCAGGTGTTTGAAACTTTGGGGTTGCTACTGAATGCACACCCATGCAGAGTAAGCTCTGTTTCAAAGAAGCATTGTTCAAAACAGTGTGGCAGATGTATACAATGTCATCTTTCAGTTCTGAAGAGCAAATTCAGAACATTAGCAGGGATTTTGGCTTTCCAGGAAAATGATTTCCAGAGCAGTTTTATAGGATTTTTGACATATGTTGTTTATAACCTTAATTTTTAAAATGAGCAAGTCCAGTAAATCTGTTACCTACTAACCAAACTCCGGTCTAGTTTCATCTGTTCCCATTATATTTGATACTGTGAAGAAGTTTCAATAGATAGCTAAATATTTTAGGGTTATTCATAATCTTATATCCCTATTGAATAAGACTTTTCAAAGAAAACTCTTAAAATCACTAGCATTTTAAAAGGCAAGAATTTCTAATTTAATTTACTAGACCTTGCTTGTAAGGACTCATGATGTAGCTGGAATCACAGAAGTGGAAGAGAATGATAAGAGATCATGTAGGTAGGTCCCCTTTGACCTAGGAGGGGTAAGAGTTTGAAACATTATGGATGGCTAGTTAATCTGCTTTAACCCTGAATTCCACCTAGGGTCAAGAAATTCTTCCTGGCCTATAATGGAAGTTTCTCCTGCTATCATATACACTGTCCATTGTTTAGTTCATTTCACAAATGGAGAACAACTTGTCTGAGTCCTCAAAATAGCCCACAGTGGAATAAAAAGGAGCCGTGAAATGTCCCCTTTTCTTTGGTCTCATATACTCCAGCTCCTTCCTTCTCTATCCCAAGGTCCAATTTTCTAACCTTTTAGTCATACGGATTTCTCTTTTTCAGAATCTCTTTAATTTAATAACCATTTCCCAACTGTCTGCCATATGTTAAGTATGGGGCTGTTTCAGAAAAAGTGGATCTCCTAACTGGCTGTATCTGAAGAATTGTTGGGAGAGAATTTTAAAATCTAGGCCTTATCTCAGATCTACTAAATATAATCTGGGGTTAGAGTGAGGGAATTTGTATTTAAAAAGTAAGCTGTAGATGATTCTTATGGAGTTAGCCTGGCACCAATCCAAGGATTAGACTTTAAGAACAAAGTTTTTAAAGGTTGGCACAATAGGGTCATCTAGTGGGGTGCTCATGGTACAGATATGACAATAACAGAAATGTTTACAGAGAACAGCAGATGAGTAAGAAAACGGCCACTCCCTTTCCATATCATTTTATAAAGTGAATTTGGAATTATTTTTTCACTTAATCTTCACATTAACTGTGGGTGGGTGGGTGGTAGCATGTCCATTTTACAAAGAATGCAACAGAAGCTCAAGGAAGAGAAGATCACTTATCTAGTATCCCACAGTCAGTGGCAGAATTAAGACACAAACTCAGGTTATTTGATTCCAAATAGTTTTGTTTTTGCTACTTGTTACAACTTCACAGGAGTCTTGGAAAACAATAGATATTGGATTTAAAGGAGGGAAAATGATAGTTCAATAAGAAACAAACATTCAGTGGTGGCAATATGATAAAATCACACAAAGTCTGATACCACATCAACATTACATTACAGGCCTTTAATATAAGATATCCATTCCTGTACAAAATGTCTTTTGTCCCTCCAATGAGAGGCAGAAGATGAACCAGGCTCAAGAATTCCTAAACGTCTGCCCAGTGGCAAACACCCATAAAGAACCTGTATTTCCTGGTTCTCTGTGTGTTTGCTCAGTCATATTTGAGTCTTTGTGACTGCATGGACTGTAGCCCACCAGGCTCCTCTGTATATGGGGTTTTCCAGGCAAGAATACTGGATTGGGTTGCCATTTCCTCCTCCTGGGGATCTTCCTGACTCAGGGATTGAACCCATGTCTCTTTTGTATCCTGCATTGGCAAGCAGATTCTTTACCACTAAACTACCTGGGAAGCCTGGTACTCTACCTAGCAGCATAAAGCAGCGCAGTTAGGTTATTCCTTCTTCTGTAGATATGAGGAGAGTTCACCAGTGCTGGTTGTTCAGGAAATAGGCAAGGGAAAGCACTCTTTGTCATATAGTTCTGGCATTCCCGGTCTTCTACCTTCTACACTGAGTGGGTCATGGAAGTAACTTGTACTCCCACAGGTGGCACCAGCAGAGATTAAGCAGGAGCTAAAATAGAGCCAGATCATGAAGATGCCCAGAGTAGCACTGTAAAGCTTTAGAAAATGAAATTGTTGTTTAAATTATAGTTCAAAAAGTAGGCCAACTTGAACACACTACACTTAACCAGATCTGCTACCTGCTTAAATAGAAGATTTAAATTAAATAGGACCAAGAGCTTTCTTATATAATAAAATAACTCATCATCCCCCAAACCATAAAATTCACAAGGTGAATGAGAAAAGAAAATCAACTGATGTGATACTAGATGCACAAGCTGAGTTTCAAAGAGGCAGAGGAAGCAGAGATCAAATTGCCAACATTTGTTGAATCATGTAGAAAGCTCCTTGCTTTCAGAAAAACATCTATTTCTGCTTCATTGACTATGTTAAAGCCTTTGACTATGTGGATCACAATGAACTATGGAAAATCCATAAAAAGATGGGATATCACACTACCTTACCTGTCTCCTGAAAAACCTGTATGTGGGTCAAGAAGCAGCAGTTAGAACAGGACATGGAACAACTGACTAGTTCAAAATTGGGAAAGGTATATGACAAGACTGTATATTGTCACCCTGCTTATTTAACTTACATGCAGAATACATCATGGGAAATGCCAGGCTGGAAATCATAAGCTGGAATCAAGATTGCCAGGAGAAGTATCAACAACCTCAGATACACAGGTGATAATTTTCTAATAGCAGAAAGTGAAGAGGAACTAAAGAACCTCTGGATGAGGGTAAAAGAGGAGTATGAAAAAGCTGGCTTGAAACTCAACAGTAAAAAAGTAAGACCATGGCATCTGGTTTCATCACTTCATGCAAATAAATGAGGAATAATTGGAAGCTGTGACAGATTTTCCTGGGCTCCAGAATCACTGGGGATGGTGACTGCAGCTATGAAATTAAGAGACTTCTGTTCCTTGGAAGAAAATCTATGATAAACCTAGACAACATATTAAAAAGCAGAGACATTACTTTACTGACAAAGGTCCATATAATCAGAGCTATGGCTTTTCCAGTAGTTATGTACAGATGTGAAAGTTGGACCGAAAAGTAAGTTGAGCACTGAAGAATTGATGCTTTGGAATTGTGGTGTTTGTTGGAGAAGACTCTTGAGAGTCCCTTGGACTGCAAAGAGATCCAACCAGTCAATAATAAAGGAAATCAACCCTGAATATTCATTGGAAGGACTGATGCTGAAGCTGAAGCTCTAATAATTTGGCTACCTGATGTGAAGAACTGACTCATTGGAAAAGACCCTGATCCTGGGAAAAGACGGAAGGCAAAAGGAGAAGGAGTCAGCAGAGGATGAGATGGTTAGATAGCATCACCAATTCAATGGACATGAATGTGAGCAAACTTCAGGAGAAAGTGGAGGACAGAGGAGCCTGGAGAACTATAGTCCATGACGTTGCAGAGTCGGACATGACTTAGCGAGTGAAAAAAAACACAATATAATAAGGTTCAGGACTTAATTCAAAATGATAAATTGTTAATATGCGTAGACTGTGGTAAGTTACACACACACACACACACACTCTAATATCCAGAGCAACCTCTAAGAAAATTATGTTAAGCAACATATGACATACTAAAACCTGTATAAGTAAAACTCTGAGATTCTAAAATGTGCAAAATATCCATAGAAAGAAAAAAAGAAACAGAGGAAACAAAAATAAATTGCAAATAAACAGCATACTCAAATCCTAACATATCAACAATTAACTTAAATAGAGAAGGCCTAAATATGTCACTTAAGACAGATGCAGGCAGAGTGGGCTAAAAATGACCATGACCTAATTAAATGCAGTTAACAAATAATTCAAACACAATGACATAGATTAAAAGGATGAAAAGAGACATATCATGGTAATATTAATCAAAAAAGGAGGAATGGCTAAATTATTATGAGTTAAAGTAGACTTTAGAAAGAAAATTCCCAGAGACAGAGAGGGAAAACATGTCATGATAAAAAAAATAGATATGCCAAGAAGACATAGCAATCATAAATGTGTATGCACTAAACTATAGTGTTTCAAAATACCTGAAACAAAAACAGAATTGAAAAGACAGAGAGAAAAATCCAAATTATACTTAGGGACTTTAATACCTGACTCCCAGCAATAGATAGACCTACTAGACAGACAATTGGCAAAGATATAGAAGAACTGAGCACTAGAATCATCCATCAGGGTCTAATTTCCAATTATGTAACACACTCCCCCACACGGTGGAATATACAATCTTTTCCCCTAGTGCCTTGGAACATTCACAAAGACATTTTGTATCCTGGGTCAAAAAACAAACTGCAACAAATCTAGAAGTATTGAAAGAACACAGAATATGTTCTCAGAGTAAGAGAATATCAGATTAGAAATAGGAATAAAATAAAATATGAAAATATAGTAACACTCACAGACTAAAAGACACATTTCAAACAACCCATGCGTAAGACAAGTCTCAAAGGAAACAAAAGCTCACAAAGGATGGAATGAAAATGAAAACACAACATCTAAAAATTTATGGGATGCATCCTTGTCTTGTTCCTGATCTTAGAGGAAATGCCTTCAGCTTTCACCATTGAGTACAATGTTAGCTGTGGATTTGTCATATATGATCGCTATTCTTTTTTTTACTATTTATTTTCATTTATTTATTTATTTTGCTATGCTGGGTCTTAGTTGCAGCACTTCAATTTTTGTTGCCGCATGTGGGATCTTTAGTTGTGGAATACAAAGTCTTAGTTATAGCATGTGGGATCCAGTTTCCTGAGCGGGAATTGAACCTGGGCCCCCTGCACTGGGAGCACAGACTCCCAGCCACTGGATCACCAGGGAAGTTCCTATGGCCTTTATTATGTTGGTGTATGTTCTCCTATAAAGGGGCTTCCCTGGTGGCTCAGTGGTAAAGAATCTGCCTGCTAATGCAGGAGACGCAGATTGGATCCCTGGGTTGAAAAGATCCCCTGGATAAGGAAGTGGTAACCCACTCCAGTATTCTTGCCTGAGAAATCCCATTGACAGAGGAGCCTCAAAGGCTACAGTCCATGAGGTTGCAAAGAGTTGGACACAACTTAGTGACTAAACAACAACAATGTTCCCTCTAAAAGCACTTTTTTGAGAGTTCTTAGGATAAATGGATGTTGGATTTTGTCAAAAGGTTTTTTTGCATCTATTGAAATGATTATATGATTTTTATTCTTCAGTTTGTTAATGTCCTGCATCACATTGATTGCTTTGTAGTTACTGAACCTGGGATAAATTCAATTGATTATTGTGTATGATACTTTAAATAAACTGGTGAATTCAGTTTGCTGGTATTTTTTGGATTTTTGCATCTATGTTCAACAGCGATACGGGAGTGTAATTTTCTTTTGTGTGGTATCTTTGTTTGAGTTTGGTATCAGGGTTATGCTGGCCTTATAGAGTGAGTTTAGAAGCAAACCTTCATTGTACTTCCTTGGAATAGTTTGAGAAAGACAGGTGTTAATTCTTTGCTAAATGCTTAGTAGAATTCACCTGTGCAGCCATCTGATCCTAGACCCTTGTTTTCAGGAAGTTGTTTTATTATTGATTCAGTTTCATTACTGGAAATCGACATGTTTTCTGTTTTTTCCTCATTCAGCCTTGGGAGATAGTACATTTCCAGGAATTTGTTCATTTCTTCTAGGTTGTTCATTTTATTGATGTGTAACTGTTTGTAGTAACCTTTTATGATCCTTTGCATTTCTATGATGTTGGTTGTAACTCCTTTTTCATCTCTGATTGTACTGATTTGAGCACTTTCTTTTTTTCTTGATGAATCTGAATAAGGGTTTATCAACTTTGTTTATTGTTTCACACAATCAATTTTTATTTTCATTGCTCTTTTATATTTCTTTTTTAGTTTCTATTTCATCTATTTCTGTTCTGACCCTTATGATTTGTTTCTTTCTACTAACTTTGAGTTTTCTTTGTTCTTCTTTTTAAATTCCTTTAAAAGGAATTTAAAAGGTATAAAGTTAGGCTGTTTGAGATTTTCTTGTTTCCTGAGGTATGCTTGTATCACTATGAATTTACCTCTTAGAACTGCTTTTACTGTGTCACATAGCTGTTGGACTGTTGTGCTTTTATTTTTATTTGTCTCCAAACATACTGTTTTCTTTTTTGATTTCTTCAGTGATCCATTGGTTGTTTAGTAGCACATTGTTTAGGTTCCAAGTGTTTGTGTTTTTAGTAGTTTTTTCTTATAGCTGATTTCTAGTCTCATAGTGTTGTGGTGGGAAAAGATGCTTGATATGATTTCAGTTTTCTTAAATTTACTAGGACTTGTTTTGTATTATGTGATCTATCCTGGAGAATGTTCCATGTACACATGAAAAGAATGCGTATTCTGCTGTTTTCAGATGGAATGTTATATATATATATATAGTTATTAATTCTATTGGTATAATGTGTCATTTAAGGCCAGCATTTCCTTATCTATTTTCTGTCTGGATATCTGCCCAGTGATGTTACAGGTGTATTACAGTCCCTTACTATTATTGTATTACTGTCAATTCTCCCTTTTATATCTGTTAATATTTACTTTCTATATTTAGGTGCACCTATGTTGGGTGCATGTATATTTACAATTGCTATATCTTCGTGGATTGATCCCTTGATCACTATGTAAGGTTTCTCTCTGTCTCCTGATATAGTATTTGTTGTAAAGTCTATTTTGTCTGATATCAATATTGCTACCCTGGCTTTCTTTTCATTGCTACTTGCATGAAGTACCTTTTCCCATCGTCTCACTTTCAGTCTGTGTGTGTCTTTTGCTCTTCAGAGAGTCTCTTTTAGAGATAGCATATGAGTAGGTCTTGTTTATATATCCATTTAGCCACTTTAATGTCCTTTGATTGCAGCATTTAGTTCATTTAAAGTAATTGATAGATATATACTAATTGCCATTTTGTTAATAGTTTTGGGGTTGTTTTTGGAGCTGTTTTATTTCGTTTTCTCTTTTGCTGTCTTCCTTCTTGATTAGATGACTATTTTTAGTATTTGGATTCCTTTTTTTTTTTTGTGCGTGTCTATCATAGATTTTTCGGAGAAGGCCAATGGCAAGCTACTCCAGTACTCTTGCCTGGAGAATCCCATGGACGGAGGAGCCTGGTAGGCTGCAGTCCATGGGGTAGCTACGAGTCAGACATGACTGAGCGACTTCACTCTCACTTTTCACTTTCACACATTGGAGAAGGAAATGGCAACCCACTCCAGTGTTCTTGCCTGGAGAATCCCAGGGACGGGGGAGCCTGGTGGCCTGCCATCAATGGGGTCACACAGAGTCGGACACGACTGAAGTGACTTAGCAGCAGCAGCAGCAGCAGCAGCAGCAGCATCATAGATTTTTGATTTGTGGTTATCATGAGGTTTATATATAGCAATCTATATGTATAGGTGATTTAAAATTTTTTTATTGGAACATAGTTAATTTTCAGTGCTGTATTAGCTTCAGGTGTACAGCGAAGTGAATTGGTTATACATATACATATATCAATTTTTTTAGATCCTTTTCCCATATTGGCCATTACAGAGTATTGAGTAGAGTTCCCTGTGCTATATGGCAGGTCCTTATTAGTAATCTATTTTATATATAGTAATGTATATATGTCAATCCCAATCTCCAAATTTATCCCTTCCCACCTTATCTCCTGGTAACTACAAGTTTGTTTTCTACATCTGTGACTCTATTTCTGTTTGGTAAGTAAGTTCACTTGTAACCTTTCATTTAGATTCCACAAGCAATATTTATATATTTGTCTTTTTCTGTCTGACTTCACCTAAGTATGATAATTTCTAGGTCCATCCATATTGCTGCAAATGGCATTATTTTGTTCATTTTTATGGCAGAGTAATATTCCATTGTCTATATGTTCCACATCTTTATCCAGTACTCTGCTCATGGATATTTAGGTTACTTCCATGTCCTAGCAATTGTAAACAGTGCTAAAATGAACACTGGAGTTTATGTATCTTTTTTAATTATGTTTTTTCTTTGATATATGTGATTAAGTTGCTGATCTCAAGTTCAAATACTTTACTCCTCTCATCTCTGTTTATTGTTTTTGACATCACATTTTATATCTTTTTTTTGTGTATTCTGTAACTACATATTGGGGATGTAGATAATTTTACTACTTTTGTCCTATAACCTTCTTAGTGGCTTCATACATGGTTGATTCAGTACTTTACTGTATATGCCTTTACTCATGAGATTTTTACTCTTGTAATTTTCATATTTCTAGTTATGGCCTTTTATTTATCAAATAAATAAGTCCCTTTAACAATTCTTTTTTTTTCCCAAAATTTATTTATTTATTTATTTTTGCATTTCAATAGTTTAATATGAACAATCAGAACTAACTAACGGTATAACAATATTTTACAACTGAAATAATTAAAATAAACTATAAAATTACTACATAAAACAGGTCTGATCTAGCTTATTTACTTTCTATAATCTCTTCAGTGCTGCAAAACCATTTATTTCTTTTTTTTTTCATGTTTTAATAAACACTTCGTCTTTTTGTATTGCTTTCTTTTTCATCACAATAATAGAAATATAACACCATATATCACTGTAAAACACATTTCCACATAAATGCTGATAAGCACAAAATATTTTTCATCATTTACATTTTAACTGTAATAATATATGGCAGGATTAAAGCTGCATCCATCATGTGTCTAACTAACCTTGCGGTAATGAATTTTTAAATGTAATGGTTTCTGTCGCAAAGTAAAATCGTACATAATGTCTAGTGACACAGTATGCTGGTGGATGGGTGGGTTTGGAAAATGGAAATGCAACTTCATTTTTAATTAGATTTATAAACTTCACCACCTCCACCTCCAGCCAGCTTTCCAACCCTACCTCCCACCACCTTTATTTATTTATTTATTTTAAATGAGGCTTTTAATTAATGTTTGACAGAGCTGATTCAGGTTGAACAGACTAAATTTCTTTAAACAAACTTACTTATACTCCAGAGTCCTTTAAAAACTTAATAGCATTTATACATTGAAGGTATTTGATTTTCTTATAACTAGCACTTCAAATGCAACAAGCATTTGAAGCAACAAGCATTTGACCCAACAAGTAAAGCTTTCTACAGTTCATAACTTTTATAAATAAAATAAATTAAATGCACAGTGAATAAGTTCTCTGAAATATTTCAATATTTCTGCAAGTTTAGTAACATCATAAAATACATTTCAACTAAAATTCACAAATCTAAAAACCTGTTAGGCATTTTGAGGCGTTTTAAGTTGGAAATGAAGACCAATGTTACATCATAATATGCCAATTACAAATAGTACTTCAAATAGCAAATACTACATCGTTCGTTCCGTCGCTCAGTCGTGTCCGACTCTTTGCGACCCCGTGGACTGTAGCCTAACAGGCTTCTCCGTCCATGGGATTTTCCAGGCAAGAATACTGGAGTGGGTTACCATTTATACTACAGTTTGTCCCAAACTTTAAAAACTATTCATGAACTCAACACTAAACTATTGATGGCTATGAGAATTGTTTCCTAGCCTTTTTGAAAATTTCAACCCATTTACGTTTAAGGTAATTATTGATAAGTACGATCCCGTAGCCATTTTCTTTATTGCTTTGGGTTCAAGTTTATACACTCTTTCTGTGTTTCCTGTCTATAGAAGATCCTTTAGCATTTGTTGGAGAGCTGGTTTGGTGATGCTGAATTCCCTCAGCTTTTGCTTGTCTGTAAAGCTTTTGATTTCTCCTTCATATTTGAATGAGATCCTTGCTGGGTATAGTAATCTGGGCTGTAGGGTATTTTCTTTCATCACTTTAAGTATGTCTTGCCACTCCCTTCTGGCCTGAAGAGTTTCTGTTGAAAGATCAGCTGTTATCCTTATGGGAATCCCCTTATGTGTTATTTGCTGCTTTTCCCTTGCTGCATTTAAAATTTTTCTTTGTGTTTGATCTTTGTTAATTTGATTAATATGTGTCTTGGAGTATTTCGCCTTGGGTTTATCCTGTTGGGGACTCTCTGGGTTTCTTGGACTTGGGTGATTATTTCTTTCCCTATTTTAGGGAAGTTTTCAACTATTATCTCCTCAAGTATTCTCTCATGGTCTTTTTTGTCTTCTTCTTCTGGGACTCCTATGAGTCGAATGTGGGAGCGTTTAACATTGTCCCAGAGGTCTCTAATATTGTCCTCATTTCTTTTAATTCGTTTTTCTTTTTTCCTCTCTGTTTCATTTATTTCTACAATTCTATCTTCTAGTTCGCTTATCCTGCCTTCTGCCTCTGTTATTCTACTGTTTGTTCCCTCCAGAGTGTTTCTGATCTCTCTATTGCATTATTCATTGTATACTGACTCTTTTTTATTTCTTCTAAGTCCTTATTAAATCTTTCTTCCATCTTCTCAATCCTTTTCTCCAGGTTATTTATCTGTAACTCCATTTTGCTTTCAAGATTTTGAATCATTTTCACCATCAAAATTTGAAATTCTTTATCAGGTAAATTCCCTATATCTTCTTCTTTTGTTTGTGTTGGTGGGCAATTATCTTGTTCCTTTACTTGCTGGGTATTTCTCTGCCTCTTCATCTTGCTTATATTGCTTTGCTTGGGGTGGCCTTTCCCTCTTCTTGCAGTTTGTGGAGATCTCTTTATTAAGTAGTTTCTTCGCTGTGTGTGGGGTTTGACGGGTGACTTGTCCGGGTTCCCTGGTTAGGGAAGCATGTGTCGGTGTTCTGGTGGGTGGAGCTGGATTTCTTCTCTCTCCTTTAGAAGACAATGGGCTGCTTTTCTGGGAGCCTGATGTCCTCTGCCAGTATTCAGAAGCGTTCAAATGTTCTTTTGATGAATTTGTGGGGGAGAGAGTGGTCTCGCTGTCTTATCCCTCCGCCACCTTGTTCCTTCCTCCCCAGTACGCTGGATTCTTATATTCCACTTGGTCGTGGAGTATCTCTTCCCAGCTGCTCCAGCAAGGTGCAGCCACTGTACCTTACCTTGGACGAGGGGTATCTCCTCAAGGCCGCCCCTCCTGCTTTGAATGTGGAGCAGCTCCTCTTGGCCCTCCGGTGCCCAAGCAGCCACCGCCTCCTGGACGTGGTACAGCTCCTCTCGGCCACCGCCCTAACCCTGGGCGCGGGGTAGCTCCTCTCAGCCACAATTCTGCACGTGGTCGGTTGCGCCGGAGCCGGGCGTCTTCCGCGTCTGCCAACATTTCTTATAAAGATGGTTTGGTTGCTGCTGAAGTCTTTTAGCTTTTGCTTATCTATAAAGCTTTTGATCTCTCCATCAAATCTGGATGAAAGCCTTGCCAGAGTATTCTTGGTTGTAGGTTTTTACCTTCATCACTTTAAATATGTTGTGTTACCCCTTGTGGTCTGCTGAAAAGTTAGCTGTTAGCCTTATGGGAGTTTCCTTGTATGTAACTTTTTTGCTTTCCCCTTGTTGTTTTCAGTATTGTCCCTTTAATTACAATGTGTCTCCATGTGGACCTCTTTGGGTTCTTATTGTATGGGACTTTCTGTGTTTCTTGGATGTGTATTTCCTTTCCCAGATTAGGGAAGTTTTCAGTTAAAATTTCTTCAGATATGTTCTCTGTCCCTTTCTCTCTCTCTCTTCTCCTTTTGGAACCCTTATAATGAGAATGTTAGTATGCTTGATGTTGAACCAGAGGTCTCTTAATCTGTCCTTATTTTTTTTTTTTTTCTGTTCAGCTTCTGTGATTTCCACTACTCTGTCTTCCATGTCTCTGATGTGTTCCTCTATATCATCTAATCCAATGTTGATTCCTCCCAGTTTATTCTTTATTTCCATTATTATAGTCTTCATCTCTGGTCCTTCTTTATACATTCTAAGTGTGTTAAAACCTTCAACTTGCTGTATTCATCCAGTTTTCTCCTGAATTCTTTAAACATCTTTACAATCATTACCTTGAACACATTATTGCATATATTGCTTATCTCTACTTCACTTTGGAGAAGGAAATGGCAACCCGCTCCAGTATTTTTGCCTGGAGAATCCCATGGACAGAGGAGCCTGGTGGGCTACAGTCCATGGAGTCACAAAGAATTGGACATGACTGAGTTATTAAACCACCACTTCACTTAGTACTTCTTTTGGGATTTTATCTTGCTCCTTCTTTTGGAACATATCCCTCTGTTGCTTCATTTAGTCTAGTTTGCTGTTTTTATTTCTATATATTCAGTATGTTGATTACATTTCTCATCCTTGGAGAAATGGCCCTGTGTAGATGTCCTTTGGGTCCCAGCAGTGTACCCCCCGTTCTGTTCACCAGAACTATCTGCTCTGGGGGCATTTCCTATGTGGGCTGCGTGGGTCCTTCTTTTGTGGTAGGCTGATGTCTGGTAGATGTGGCTGGCATCCAGTCCCTGTCTTTTGCAGAGGCTGCTGCTGGTAGCTTGGGTTATGAGGTGGCTGGTTGTGGAGCCCTGTGGGTTCTGTAGTTAGTGCTTGCCCATCCATGGGTGGAACCTGGATCTGGGGTGAGTAGTTGTGGAGCTAGGGGTCTCAGATGTAGTGTCAGCCTGCTGATGGGTGGGGCTGGTTCCTGACAGGGCAGCCTGTGTGTGGTCTGGGGTATCCCAAAGTGAGTAGTGGCCACTTTTATTCAACATAGTATTGGAAGTCCTAGTCATAGCATTCAGAAAAGCAAAAGAAATAAAAGGAATACAAATTAGAAAGGGAGAAGAAAAATGATCACTATTTGAAGACGACATAATACTATACACAGAAAATCCTACAGACACCATTAAAAACTACTAGAACTTATCAATTAATTCAGTAAAGTTGCACAATACAAAATTAATATACAGAAATCTGTCATTTCTGTACATTAACAATGAACCATTAAAAGTTGAATTAAGAAACTCACTTCAAATATGGCAAGAATACACAGAAATGTAATTGAATTTTCCATTCAATGTAATTGATATTGTACCCTGAGACTTTGCTGAACTCATATATTAGTCCTAAGATTTTTTTGGGTAGATAAACTGGGATTTTCTAAATAATTATATCATCTGCAAATAGAAATAGTTTAATTCCTTCTTTCTGATCAGTATGCCTTTTTGGCAAGGGAAAAAACCTTTCAGTACTCTGTTGAATAAGAATGGTGAAAAAATATATATATAAATATATTCTTATTTTGTTCTAATTTAGGAGGCAAACATTCATCCATAAAGCCATGATATTAGCTATAGGTTTTTTGGTAGATGTTTTTCATCAAGCTCCCTCTAGGGAGCTACCTTGTTTGCAGAGGGTTTGAATCATGAATGCATGTTGGCTTTTGTCAAGTTTTTTTCCATGTCAATTGATATGATCATATAATTTTTCTTCTTTAGCCTGTTGGTATGTGGGGCTAAATATACTGATTTCCAAATGTTGAACCAGCCTTAAAGACTAGAACAAATCCCACTTAGTCATGATGCTTTGCTGTTTTGTACATCATAGCATTCAATTTGCTAATATTTTGTTGAGGATTTTTCCACTTAATCTGATGAGAGATTTGGTTTTACTATATTTAGTTTTCCTTTTTACTGCTGTTTTATCTGATTTTGGTATCAGGGTGATCCTGGTCTCATAAACTAAGTTGAGAAATCTTCCCATCTCTCTTATTTTCTGAAAGAAGTTGTGTAAAATTGGTGCTAATTCTTAAAATATGTGATAGTTATTCCGTGAAACCATCTGGGCTTAGAGATTTCTTGATGGAGAGATCTTAATTACAATAAGCTCTATGTATTTTTTAAGTTTCCTTTGAGACTGTTTCTTAGACCTGTCAATTATTTTGAGGCATCCTACTTAATTTCTAAGTGTTTGGAGAGTTCTTTTTTTTTTCCCATTATTGATTTCTAGTTTGATTCCATTACGACCAGAGAACATACTCTATTAATACACTTCTCTTATTATATTTGATGACGCTTGTTCCATGGCCTAGGATCAATTTTTATCTTGATAGGTGTTCCATGGGTGCTTAAAAAAATGTGTACTTTGGTGGTGTTGGGAGGAGGGTTCTATATATGTCAATTAGATTTTTTGGGGTTCATTGTGTTGTTCAGTTCTTCTATATCCTTGTTGATTTTCCATCCAGTAGTCTTATCAATTGTTGCAAGATGTTAAGTCCCCAACTATATTTGTGGATTTTTCTATTTCTTCTTTGCTTCTTGTACTTTGAGGTTCTGTTGTTCAGTGTGTACAGATTTAGGATCATTAGGTCATCCTGATGGATAGTTCCTTTATTGTATCCATGTTCCTTCTGTCTCTAGTAATTTTCTTTGCTTGGAATTGCATGCTATCTTATATTCATATACCACTCTTGCTTCTTTTTCATTAATTTTGCATGGGATATCTTTTTCCATCCTTACTTTTGACCTACCTATTTTGCTGTATTTGAAATGAGTTTTTCTGTAGCTAGCTTATAGTTGGATAATATTTTATAATCCACTCTGCTAATCTCTGCCTTTTAATTAGTATATTTATATCATTTACATTTAATGTAATTATTGAAATGTTTGTGCTTAAGTCTGCTATTTTAAACTTTGTTTTCTGTTTCCTCTGCTTATGATTTCTTTCTTCTCTTTCTTGCTTTATTGTGAGTAATTTGAACACTTTAAAAGGATTCTGTCCTTATGTTTTTGAGAATTGCATTCAGTATAGTGGTTCTTAGTGATTGCTCTAGGTTTTACAATGCATACATACCTTATGACAGACTACTGGTATCAGTGATTTAGCACTTCAAGTGAAGTGTAGAAACTCTGCTTCCCTTTAGGTCCATTTACATGCCTCAGTTTTTTACGAACAATAATAGTTATGTGGATATGTAATTCATATATCATACAATATATCCATTTAATATGTACAATTCAATGGTTCTTAGAGTTCTACAAACATCACCACAATCAATTTTAGAACATTTTCATTATACCAAAAAGAGACCCTGTACTCTTTAGCAATTGACTTCTAATTTCTGTCACACTTCGCCCACTCCCAAAAATCCACTAATTTCCTTTCTGTCTGGATAGATTTACCTATTCTGGGCATGTCATATAAACTGAATCACAAGATATGTTACTGGCTTTTTTCACTTAGCATCATGTTTTCAGGTTTCATCCATGTTTTACCACATAGTATTAGTATTACTGAATAATGCTCCATTGTATTAATACACTACAGTCGGACACGACTGAGCGACTGAAATGAACTGAACTGAACTTACTTATCCACCCAATAACTGATGGATACTTGGGTTGTTTCCAGTTTTTGTCCATTATAAATAATGCTGCTATGAACATTCATGTATAGGTCTTTTATATCTGTTTGAATTTTTTGTTAAATGTTGGTAAATGTTCTGGTAAACATTTAGTATTTCGAGGAACAGTCAGATTGGTGGTTCTTTCCCTCCCTAAAAGGGCCACATCATTTTACATTTTCACCAGCAGTATATGATAGTTCCAATTTCTCCACATCCTTGTCTACTCTTGTATTATCTATTTTGTTGATTATAGTCATCCTTGTGGGTGTGAAATTGTATCTCATTGTGGTTTTGATTTATGTATCCTTATAATGTTAATAATTGCTAATAATGTTCAGTAACCTCCTCACTTTTTCAATAAGAATGTCTTAATTGTCTTAAGTATTTCATGTACATACAGGAAATTGGGCACTACATCAGATGGTGTTTTAATTTTTGCTTCAACTATTAGAAATGATTTAAGAAACTAAAGAGAATGAACATGGCCTATTATATTTATTGCAGTTTTCACCACTATGGTGTAGTTCTTTCTTTCCTGAGGTTCCAAGACTTCAGCTAATATAATTTCTGTTTATTAAACTTCTTTTAGCCCATAATTAAGTGTAGGTTTGCTAGCAACAACAAATATTCTTCACGTGAAAATTCCTTTCCTTTCCCCTAACTAGTGAAGGGATTCTTTTGATATAGGTCTGTGGTTAACATTTTTCTTTCAGCATGTGAAAAACATACCATTTTCTCCTGGCCTCTATGCTTTCAAATATGAAATCTGTTGACAGTTGAATTGGTGTTTCCCTAAAAGTAATACACTGTTTAGTTTTTCCTGGCTGCTCTGAAGATTATTAAATTATCTTTCCGTTCCGTTCCGTCGCTCAGTCGTGTCCGACTCTTTGCGACCCCGTGGACTGTAGCCTACCAGGCTTCTCTGTCCATGGGATTCTCCAGGCAAGAATACTGGAGTGGGTTACCGTTTCCTTCTCCTTTAGTTTTCATAAATTTAATTATGTTGTGACTTGGCATGGATTTATTTGGATTTATTATATTTGGATTTATTTCTTGAATCTGTAGCTTTATTTTGTCAAATTTGGGAAGTTTTCAGCCATTATTTCTTTTTTTTCAATTAAAAAAATTGTAGTAAAATATACATAAAATTTACCATCTTAACCATTTTTAATTTACAGTTCAGGAGTGTTAAATACATCCACACTGTTGTGAACTCAGTCTCCAAAACTCTTCCCTTCTTGTAAAATCAAAACTCTATACCTATGATATAATAATTATCCATTTCTTCTAACCCCAGCTTCTGTCAGTCATCACTACTTTTTCTATGAACTTGACCACTGTAAATATCTCATATAAGTGGAATCATACAGTATTTGTCTTTTTATGACTGGCTTGTTTCACTTAGTATAATGTCCTCAAGATTCATCCCTGTTGGAGCATGTGTCAGAATTTCTTTCCTTTTTAAGTTAGCCATTATTTGTTTGAGTCCTCTTTCAGTACTTCTGTCTCTCTGCTTTTCTTTTGGACACTGATGATATGAGTGCTGGATCTTTTGTTACTGTCCCACAGATCCCCTGAGACTCTGTTCTTTTTTATCCAGTCTATTTTCTCTCCTTTGTTCAGACTGAGTAAATTCTACTACTCTGACCTCAAGTTCACTGATTCTATCTTCTATTATCTAATCTCTACTATTGAGCCCATCCACCAAGTTTATTTCAGTTACTGTATTTTTCAGTTCTACAATTTCTATTTGCTTCTTTTTTGATATAACTTTTTTATCTTTGCTAAGATTTTATTTGTCTTTATTTGTTTTGAGAGAGTTTGTAATTACTTGCTGGACAATTTTTGTTACAGATGCTTTACTATCCTTGTCAGATAAAATCTGACTTATTTCAGTGTTGCTATCCTAATTCATGAATGATTTTTGGCTATAAACTGGAGATTTTTATATGCTACATTATGAGATGCTGCTGCTGCTGCTGCTGCTAAGTCGCTTCAGTCATGTCCGACTCTGTGCGACCCCATAGATGGCAGCCCACCAGGCTCCCCCATCCCTGGGATTCTCCAGGCAAGAACACTGGTATGAGATGCTAGAATCTATTTATTTGTCTTTTTAAAGCAAGCAGTCCCTGTATTGTTATATACTGTGAGGGCTGGATACTTGTGTATGTTCTTGATGCATCACATTGACATGACCCTGGCAAAAGTGGGGCATTGACTCACATTTCCTTAATACAAATGGGTAGAGTGGAAGTTCAGTGGAAGTTCAGATAGTATCAGGCTACTAGCCCAGTGAAAGTGGTACACTAAACTACAGGGCTCTGGCTTCTCTCATCTTTAAATGGAAGTGTAAGTTCAGTTCCCTGGTAGGCCCTGCTGACACCAGGGGAAGAGGGGAGTAGCAAAGAACCAACTAGCTCTGCTTTTTTACCACCTTGATAAGCCTCACTGATGCTGACTGTGGGTGTAGGCTCCGTTCCACACTGTACTTCACTGATATCAGGGGAGGGGGATAAGTGTGCTGACTAACCCTTCCTGACACTGCCTCTTTCAGTCTCATTGGTGCCAGGTGTGTGTGGAGGTTCAGCTTCCCATTGGGACTTGCAGACACCAGGGTTGGAGGAAAAGTGGAGTGCTTACTATGCCTGACACATATCCTTCTGTTCAGTCCTTTTGGTGAGGAGGGAGTAGAATCTCAGCCCCCCTGTTGTCCCCCATTGATGTAGTGGTAAAGTCTCCATTACACCAAGTTGTTAACGCTCCTTGCTTCTGGATGAATGTGGCAACTCAGGTTGCTACTGTGCTGGATTGACACTACTCTGGAAGGAGAACAGGAGCACTGTCTCCTGCCAAATGAGGGATTAGGACTGCCTGCTCAGTTCTGCCAACACT
Organism: Moschus berezovskii; assembly: GCF_049115385.1. NCBI lineage: Eukaryota > Metazoa > Chordata > Mammalia > Artiodactyla > Moschidae > Moschus > Moschus berezovskii. The sequence goes on along the minus strand of NC_142488.1, from coordinate 61,908,526 downwards.
ACCCCAGCATTAGAATAGCAGCATACCATTTTTCATGTGTTGGAAGGGGCAGAGTGGAAGATTAACTTCTCATTAGGCTCCACTGAGGCTGTGGGACAGTGGAGAGGGTGCATTTTACCCCGCAATAATGTTTGGCTGGGGTAGGGCAGGTATTGGCAAAAAAGTTTTCTGCTGTTAGGGGACCCTTTCTCCATTTCCTTTAGATAGGAGCTTCAGGTTTTATTTAGAACTTTTTTTTTGTCTGTGCCTATTGGCAGTCATCAGTGGAAGTGACAAATAGATTCAAGGGACTAGATCTGAAAGACACAGTGCTTGAAGAACTATGGACGGAGGTTCATAACACTGTACAGGAGGCCATGATCAACACCATCACCAAGTAAAAGAAATGCAAAAAGGCAAAATGGTTGTGTGAGGAGGCCTTACAAATAGCTGAGAAAAGAAAACAAGACAAGCTAAAGGTAAAGGAGAAAAGGAAAGATATATCCATCTGAATGCAGTGTTCCAAAGAATAGCAAGGAGAGATAAGAAAGCCTTCCTAAGTGAACAATGAAAAGAAATAGAGGAAAATAACAGAACAGGAAAGACTAGAGATCTCTTCAAGAAAATTAGAGATACCAACGGAATATTTCATGCAAAAATGAGCATAATAAAGGACAGAAATGGTATGGACCTAACAGAAGCAGAAGATATTAAGAAGAGGTGGCAGGAATACACAGAAGAACTGTACAAAAAAGATCTTCATGACCCAGATAACCACAACGGTGTGATCACCCACCTAGAGTCAGACATCCTGGAGTACGACATCAAGTGGGCTTTAGGAAGCATCACTACGAACAAAGCTAGTGGAGGTGATGGAATTCCAGCTGAGCTATTTAAAATCTTAAAAGATGATGCTGTGAAAGTGCTACACTCAATTTTCCAGCAAATTTGGAAAACTCAGCAGTGGCCATAGCACTGGAAACAATCAGTTTTCATTCCAATCAGAAAGAAAGGCAATGCTAAAGAATGTTCAAACTAATGCAAAATTGTACTCCTCTTATACGCTAGCAAAGTAATGCTCAACATTCTCCAAGTCAGGCCCCAATAGTACGTGAACTGTGAACTTCCAGATGTTCAAGCTGGATTTAGAAAAGGCAGAGGAACCAGAGATCACATTGTCAATATCCGCTGGATCATAGAAAAAGCAAGAGAATTCCAGGAAAACATCTACTTCTGTTTCATTGATTATGCTAAGGCCTTTCACTGTATGGATCACAACAAATTGTGGAAAATTCTTCAAGAGATGGGGATACCAGACCACCTGACCTGCCTTCTGAGAAATCTGAATGCTGGTCAAGAAGCAACAGTTTGAACTGGACATGGAACAACAGGCTGGTTTCAAATAAAAAAAGGAGTATGTCAAGGCTGTACATTGTCACCCTGCTTATTTAACTTATATGACCAACCTAGACAGCATATTAAAAAAGAGAGACATTACTTTGTGAACAAAGGTCCATCTAGTCAAAGCTATGGTTTTTCCAGTAGTCATATATGGATGTGAGAGCTGGACCATAAAGAAGGCTGAGAGCCAAAGAATTGATGATTTTGAACTGCAGTGTTGGAGAAGACTCTTGGGAGTACCTTGGACAGCAAGGAGATCAAACCAGTCAACCCTAAAGGAAATCAGTCCTGAATATTCATTGGAAGAACTGATGCTGAAGCTGAAGCTCCAATACTTTGGCCATCTGATGCAAAGAACTGACTCATTGGAAAAGACGCAGATGCTGGGAAAGACTGAAGGAAGGGGGAGAAGAGCATGAGATGGTTGGAAGGCATCAATGAGTCAATGGACATGAGTTTGAGCAAGCTCTGGGTGATGGTGATGGACAGGGAAGCCTGGTGTGCTGCAGTCCATCAGGTTGCAAGGAGTTGGACATGACTGAGTGACTGAACTGAACTGATTGGCAGTTATGGTTGGAGGTTTCTGTAGTGCCTTGTCTGGGATATACGGGAGGCAAAAAGGAAACCAAGGGAGCCCATTGATGTATTGTTTATTAGGTCTCAGGCAGTCTGCCTTATTCTTTCCACCTTTCAGAATCTTATTTGTTGTGTGATGTTCTGAAGGTTTCGGTTGAAAAAGGGAAGACCTAGAAGAAATGGAGTTTCTCAATCTTGGCAAAAAATGTAAATCCCTTTAATTTATTATTTACAGAAAAAATAAGCAGAGCACATAACACTCTCAAAAATGGAATTTTTTAATATCTAAGGGGATTTATGACAGTAATGATTAAGGAATTAAACATAGTGAAAAGAGTGAGTATCTGGAAAAACTTAAAGAGGTAGAAATTTACTAGGTTTGAAAAATCATGCAAAATACCTTTCCTAATTTCACTGGAAATTTGTGGAATGTTAAACTGATCATACTTGGTATGGCCCAAGTTCTCTTTCTATACAATGCTCCTTTATGGGTTTGTAAAGTTCTTTGGGTTTTTGAGGAGGAAAGATGTGAGTGGCAATGAAACTTTGACTCCCTGTGTATAAAAGATTTGAGAGTCACAGTTCTTGCTGAGTAAAATTAAGACTGGTGGAAACAGAGTCCCCTAGGGGGTTACTATAGCAGCCAATTTAAGTCTCAAAAGGTTTCCTGGTGGCTTAGAAGGTAAAAGCATCTGCCTGCAATGTGGAAGACCCAGGTTCGATCCCTGGGTTGGGAAGATCCCCTGGAGAAGGAAATGGCAACCCACTCCAGTACTCTTGCCTGGAAAATCCCATGGATGAAGGAGCCTGGTAGACTACAGTCCATGGGGTTGCAAAGAGTCAGACATGACTGAGTGACTTCAGTTTCAGTTTAAGTCTCAAAGGTAATAGCAGTAACATTTTTCAATACTCACATTTTCAACTCTAAGTACTAGTGACTTGTTGGAAAAGATACAAGTTAAAATTCATCATTCCAGAAGAGGCCCACATCTTTACTTTACAACTCCTAGTTCAGATGCCATTTTCTGATTCTTAAACTCTCCTCTTCCTCCTCGATCAGTATGATTCAGATTGTAATATTACTAGTACTAGGCTGATTATAGCATTGGGTATTATAAGGAAAAAGCACTAAGTCACTTGGAGGCAGTATAGTTGAAAGAAATTTGAAGTAAAAAAGACATTGGAGATCAATCCTTGCACTTGCCACTAACTAGCTGTATGACTCTGGGCAAAAATTATTTAATCTTTTTGAGCTACAGTTTGCTCATCTGTAAAATGGGAAATGGGAATAATACTGAATTTATAGGATTGTTGTGAGAATTCAATGACATAAAGCACATATAATGAGGGCCCAAAGTTGGTGCTCAACAATTTTCTAGCTTCTATAGAACATGACTAATCTCTAACAGTTATGTCTCTATTTATCTAATGTTTCTCTTGTTTGATCATTTAATGTCTGTTTCCTACTTCTCCTATGCTTTAAATTCAATCTCTGCTTATGTATAATATATTATAGCTTATGGGACAAAGAGCCATAATTCACTTCGAACAGGTAAAGATTGATATGCTCATCTTATCCTGATATTTATGATTACTGAATATGTCTAGTTTCCAGAGTAGAAGCTAAGATACTCAAAGAAAGGAAAAAAATGAAAACTTAAATTTTAACGCAACCTAAATATTTCATGCTCAGTTCTCTTCCGTTTTATAGTATAGTTTTGTTTCTATAGTATAAGATTGTTTTTCTGGTGTAGAAATATGGGATGGAACCTAAATTCTGAGTTCTAGTGTTGTATTAATGATACTGCACATCACTGGCAATAATGTTCAAGGTTCTATCCAACTAACCTGAAAAGATTTAGTGGTAAAGAGAGATGGACATCACCAAGAAAGCAGTTTGTTGGTGGGTCTGTCTTGTGGATTTACTAAGATTGTAAACTTTCATTCAAAAAATTCACTTTTAGTTCTTTCCACCCAGAGACAGTAAGGCAAGCTGATGCCCTTTAACCTCAGTGGAATGTTTATGTCTAGAAAAAGCTTCCAGCCAAGAAGCTCTAAAGAAAGTCCAGCCTGCCCAAGATTCAGACAAAAGATCAATATGAATACTTTAAGGTTAAGATTGGGTCTAGAGGCATAAAAGCATAAAAGGACACCTGCCCAGAGGGGCAAACTAAGGCAAGGAAGACTTTATTTTTGTTCTTATCTTTACTCACCATCTGTACCTTCTGCTAAAATTATTTAACATCCCTGCTGCTGCTAAGTCACTTCAATCGTGTCCGACTCTGTGTGACCCCATAGACGGAAGCCCACCAGGCTCCCCCGTCCCTGGGACTCTCCAGGCAAGAACACTGGAGTGGGTTGCCATTTCCTTCTCCAATGTGTGAAAGTGGAAAGTGAAAAGTGAAAGTGAAGTCGCTCAGTGGTGTCCGACCCTTAGCGACCCCACGGACTGCAGCCTACCAGGCTCGTCCATCCATGGGATTTTCTAGGCAATAGTGCTGGAGTGGCTTGCCATTGCCTTCTCCGTAACATCCCTGAGGTTGATGTAAAATGTGCACGTAAAATGAAAATAACCTCTATTTAATGTGCAGGGATGATGTGAGAATTAGAGTGCCTAGTACAGGGCCTGTAAGATACTGAGGATACAATAATTTTTATGTAATAATTTCAACTTTGCCTAAAATTAATATAATTTCATAGCTGAAAAGAACCCTAGAGGTCATCCACATTATTTTCTTATAAATGTATAAGAGTTTTATTTTGGCAGAAATATGATCCCTGGGACGGGGGAGCCTGGTGGACTTAGCAGCAGCAGCAGCAGCATGATCTCATAGAGAAAACAGTTCAGACAAATTCTTTTGCTGAGCTTTTCTGTAACTAAGCTCCTCAGAAAAAGTACATATTTTAACAAATAACATCACAGTTAAGTGTTACAGGATACTTACTATAGTAGGTTTTTGTAGGCAAAATTCAGTCAATTATTGAGACAAATATATGTTGGTTACATGTTAAGGCACACATTTATCTATATGACTATAATTTCACTCTATTTCTGCCAACAAGACAGGAAGCATCAGTCCTTACCAAAGGGTGAGGGAGAAGAAATACTGACTCCTAGTCACCTGGTTTAGACAACAAGTCTTCAGAAAAACAAAGATGGTAAAGGTAGACTACTATTGCAAAGAAGCTATGAAAACCTAAAATCCCTAAAGTCACAGTAAAAACAGAGCTACTTGTAATGTAACCAAATATCAAAATACATGGGGAGTAGAAACATATCCTAGATTTTTCTTTTCAAAGTTGTAACAGAAGCAGCAAAAAGATGAACACAAATCACAAAAGAAAAAAATAAATTGGACTTCATAAAAATTAAAAAAATTCTGCCTGTGATACCAACAAGAAAGTAAAAAGACTACCCATAGAATGAGAGAAAATATTTACAAATCATATACCTTGTGATAATTCAAACCAGAATACATAAAAAATTAATAATAAAAAACAAACCCACTTGAAAAATGGGCAAAGGATCTGCATAGACATTTATCCAAAAATGATATGCAAATAGTCAATAAGCACAGGAAAAGATGGTCAACATCCTTCATTATTGTAGAAATGCAAATCAAAACCACAATGACATATCAACTCACACTGGCCAGAAGGAATATCATCACAAAGTCTATAGATAGTCAGCGCTGAAGCGGGTGTGGAGAAAGGGAACCCTCCTACTCTTTTCGTGGGAATGTAAATTGGTGCAGCCATTATGGAAAACAGCATAGAGTTTCCTTAAAAAACTAAAAATAGAGCTACCATATGATCCATAGAGAAATCCCATTCCTGGGTATAAATCAGAAAAAATGAAAACTCTGATTGAAAAAGATACAAGTACCTCAATGTTCATAGCAACTCAATTTACAAGAGCAAAGAAATTTACAATAGCCACAGAAAACTACAATAGCCAAGACATGGAAACAACTCAAGTGCCCATCAATAGATGATTAGTTTAAGATGTGATACACACACACATCGAATATTACTCAGCCATAAAAAAGAATGGAGTATTGCCATTTGTAGCAACATGGACGGACCTAGAGAATATTAGACTTGGTAACGTAAGTCAGACAGACAAAGACAAATATTATATGATATCACTTATAGGAGGAATCTGAAAAATAATACAAATGAATCTATATAAAAAAACAAACAGATTCACAGTTACAGAAAACAAACATGGGTAACAAATGGGAAAGGGCAGGGGGAGGAATAAATTATAAATATGAGATGAGATTAACAAACTACTACATATAAGATGGATAAGGAATAAGGATTTACTATGTAGCATAGAGACTTCCTTGGTAGTTCAGTGGTTAAGACTCCATGTTTCCACTGCAAGGTGTACCGGTTCGATCCCTGGTCAGGGAACTAAGATCCTGCATGCACAGAAAACTATATTGAAAATCTTTTAATAACTTATAATGGAAAATAATTTGAAATAATACATAACTGAATCATGTTGCTATACACCTGAAACTAACACAATATTGTAAATCAACTATACCTTAATGAACAACGACAGACCATTTCACATCCACTATAGATGGCTCTAAACAAAAAGACAGAAAATAACAAGTGTTGACGGGGTATAGAGAAATTGGAGCCCTCATATACTCTAGTGGGAGCATAAAATGATGCAGCTACTTTGGAAAACAGTCTGGAAGTTCTTAAAAGTTAAAACATTGAGTTATCACTTGACCTAGAAATTCTCCTTCTGGATATATACTTAAGCAAGATGAAAACACATTTTTATTAAAGACATGTGCATGGATGTTCATAGCAGCATTATTCACGACAACCCAGAGAGTAAACAACTCAAATGTCCATCAGCTGATGAATGGATAAAATATGGTATAGCCACACAATGGAATATTATTCATCCATAAAATAATGAAGTATGGATTCATGCTTCAACATGGATCAACACTGAAGTCACTATGCTAACTGAAACAAACCAGATTCATAAGGACAAATATTCCACTTATATGAGGTACCTGGAGTAGTGAAATTCATAGAAACAGAAATTAGAATAGTGGTTACCATGAACAGGTGGGAGTGGAGAGTAGGAAGTAATAGTTTAATGAATACAGATTCTCTTTGAGAGGATGAAATGGTTTTGACAACATAGAATTACAATGGTTGCACAATGTTATGAGTGTACTTTATGCCACTGAACTGTATCCCTGCTGCTGCTGCTGCTAAGTCACTTCAGTCGTGTCCGACTCTGTGTGACCCCATAGACGGAAGCCCACCAGGCTCCCCCGTCCCTGGGATTCTCCAGGCAAGAACACTGGAGTGGGCTGCCATTTTCTTCTCCAATGTGTGAAAGTGAAACGTGAAAGTGAGGTCAGTCAGTCGCGTCTGACACTTAGCGACCCCACAGACTGCAGCCTACCAGGCTCCTCCATCCATGGGATTTTCTAGGCAAGAGTACTGGAGTGGCTTGCCATTGCCTTCTCCAGAACTGTATCCCTAAAAATGGTTAAAATGGTAAATTTCATGTTATATATATTTTGCTACAATGAAAAAGGAATGAACCTTTATACATGCTACAAAAATGGATAAACTTTTGAAAACATTATGCTAAGAGAAAGAAGTCAGACACAAGGCTCCGGCGGCGCAGACGCGAGAGACGCCCGGCTCTGGCGCAACCGACCACGTGCAGAATCGTGGCTGAGAGGAGCTGCCTGCGCCCAGGGTTAGGGCGGTGGCCGAGAGGAGCTGTACCACGTCCAGGAGGCGGTGGCTGCTTGGGCACCGGAGGGCCGAGAGGAGCTGCTCCACATTCAAAGCAGGAGGGGCGGCCTTGAGGAGATACCCCTCGTCCAAGGTACAGTGGCTGCACCTTGCTGGAGCAGCTGGGAAGAGATACTCCACGATCAAGTGGAATATAAGAATCCAGTGTTCTGGGGAGGAAGGAACAAGATGGCGGAGGGATAAGACGGCGAGACCACTCTCTCCCCCACAAATTCATCAAAAGAACATTTAAACGTGGAGTAAAGTCCACAAAACAACTTCTGAATACTGGCAGAGGACATCAGGCTCCCAGAAAAGCAGCCCATTGTCTTCTAAAGGAGAGAGAAGAAATCCAGCTCCACCCACCAGAACACCGACACATGCTTCTCTAACTAGGGAACCCGGACAAGTCACCCGTCCAACCTCACACACAGCGAAGAAACTACATAATAAAGAGAACTCCACAAACTGCAAGAAGAGGGAAAGGACACCCCAAGCAAAGCAATATAAGCAAGATGAAGAGGCAGAGAAATACCCAGCAAGTAAAGGAACAAGATAATTGCCCACCAACACAAACAAAAGAAGAAGATATAGGGAATTTACCTGATAAAGAATTTCAAATTTTGATGGTGCAAATGATTCAAAATCTTGAAAGCAAAATGGAGTTACAGATAAATAACCTGGAGAAAAGGATTGAGAAGATGGAAGAAAGATTTAATAAGGACTTAGAAGAAATAAAAAAGAGTCAATATACAATGAATAATGCAATAGAGAGATCAGAAACACTCTGGAGGGAACAAACAGTAGAATAACAGAGGCAGAAGACAGGATAAGCGAACTAGAAGATAGAATTGTAGAAATAAATGAAACAGAGAGGAAAAAAGAAAAACGAATTAAAAGAAATGAGGACAATATTAGAGACCTCTGGGACAATGTTAAACGCTCCAACATTCGACTCATAGGAGTTCCAGAAGAAGAAGACAAAAAGAAAGACCATGAGAGAATACTTGAGGAGATAATAGTTGAAAACTTCCCTAAAATAGGGAAAGAAATAATCACCCAAGTCCAAGAAACCCAGAGAGTCCCCAACAGGATAAACCCAAGGTGAAATACTCCATGACACATATTAATCAAATTAACAAAGATCAAACACAAAGAACAAATATTAAAAGCAGCAAGGGAAAAGCAAAAAATAACACACAAGGGGATTCCCATAAGGATAACAGCTGATCTTTCAACAGAAACTCTTCAGGCCAGAAGGGAGTGGCAAGACATACTTAAAGTGATGAAAGAAAATACCCTACAGCCCAGATTACTATACCCAGCAAGGATCTCATTCAAATATGAAGGAGAAATCAAAAGCTTTACAGACAAGCAAAAGCTGAGGGAATTCAGCATCACCAAACCAGCTCTCCAACAAATGCTAAAGGATCTTCTATAGACAGGAAACACAGAAAGAGTGTATAAACTTGAACCCAAAGCAATAAAGAAAATGGCTACGGGATCGTACTTATCAATAATTACCTTAAACGTAAATGGGTTGAAATTTTCAAAAAGGCTAGGAAACAATTCTCATAGCCATCAATAGTTCAGTGTTGGTTCATGAATAGTTTTTAAAGTTTGGGACAAACTGTAGTATTTGTTATTTGAAGTACTATTTGTAATTGGCATATTACGATGTAACACTGGTCTTCATTTCCAACTTAAAACGCCTAAAAATGCCTAACAGGTGTTTAGATTTGTGAATTTTAGTTGAAATGTATTTTATGATGTTACTAAACTTGCAGAAATATTGAAATATTTCAGAGAACTTATTCACTGTGCATTTAATTTATTTTATTTATAAAAGTTATGAACTGTAGAAAGCTTTACTTGTTGGGTCAAATGCTTGTTGCTTCAAATGCTTGTTGCATTTGAAGTGCTAGTTATAAAAAAATCAAATACCTTCAATGTATAAATGCTATTAATTTTTTTTTTTAAAAAAAGTAATGATTCATTTCACACAGATAGCCAATTGGATTAATTTCCAATCATGTCTGTCTTGGTCTATGTCAGAAATAGGTAAAGGGGATCAAAAGGTACAAACTTCCAGGTATAAAATAAGTCTTGGGGATGTAATAGACAGCATGGTGACTATAGCGGATAATACTGTTTTGTATATTTGAAAGTTGCTAAGAAATTAGATATCAAAAGTTCTCATCATAAGAAAAAAATTTTAACCATGTGTAGTGATATGATGCTTTTGAACTGTGGTGTTGGAGAAGACTCTTGAGAGTCCCTTGGACTGCAAGGAGATCCAACCAGTCCATTCTAAAGGAGATCAATCCTGGGTGTTCATTGGAAGGACTGATGCTAAAGCTGAAACTCCAATACTTTGGCCACCTCATGTGAAGAGTGGACTCACTGGAAAAGACTCTGATGGCTGGATGGCATCACCGACTTGAGTGATGGACATGAGTTTGGGTGAACTCCGGGAGTTGGTGATGGACAGGGAGGCCTGGCGTGCTGTGATTCATGGGGTCACAAAGAGTCAGACATGACTGAGTGAACTGAACTGAACTGAACAGAGTGATAGATGTTAACTGGACATATTGTGATGATTGTTTTGCAGTACATAAAAATATAAAACCACTGTATTGTACACTTGAAACTAACATAATGTTATATGCCAATTATATTTCAATATAAACAAGAGAAAGAGACCTACAAAAAAATTAAAAAAATAAATTAAATAAAAAAATTATAAATACGCATCTTAAAAAAAAAATAAAATATTTTTCAAATGCTTAAAAAAAAAAAAGAAGTCAGACACAAAAGACCATATATTGTATGAGTTCACTGATAAGATATATCCATAATAAGTATATCTGTTGAGATTAGTGGTTGCCTAGGGTTAGCAGAGGTAATGCAGGAGTTCGGGAATGACAGCTAAAGGGCTTCTTTCTGTGGTGTTAAAAATATTCTAAAATTGATTTTGGTGGTTGTGGAACTCTGTGAACATTTTAAAAACTACCTAGTTGTCTTTCAGGATTTGAAAGAGCTCAACTGGAATTCCATCACCTCCACTAGCTTTGTTCGTAGTGACACTCTCTAAGGCCCACTTGACTTCACATTCCAAGATGTCTGGCTCTAGGTGAGTGATCACACCGTCGTGATTATCTGGGTTGTGAAGATCTTTTTTGTACAGTTCTTCTCTGTATTCTTGCCACCTCTTCTTAATATCTTCTGCTTCTGTTAGGGCTATACCATTTCTGTCCTTTATTGAGCCCATCTTTGCATGAAATATTCCCTTGGTATCTATAATTTTCTGAAGAGATCTCTAGTCTTTCCTATTCTGTTGTTTTCCTCTATTTCTTTGCATTGATCCCTGAGGAAGGCTTTCTTATCACTCCTTGCTATTCTATGGAACTCTGCATTCAGATGCTTATATCTTTCTTTTTCTGTGAACTGTGAACTCCCAGATGTTCAAGCAGGTTTTAGAAAAGGCAGAGGCACCAGAGATCAAAATGCCAACATCCGCTGGATCATGGAGAAAGCAGGAGAGTTCCAGAAAAATATCTATTTCTGCTTCATTGACTATGCCAAAGCCTTTGACTGTGTGGATCACAATAAACTGTGGAAAATTCGGAAACAGATGGGAATACCAGACCACCTGACCTGCCTCTTGAGAAACCTGTATGCAGGTCAGGAAGCAACAGTTAGAACTGGACATGGAACAACAGACTGGTTCCAAATAGGAAAAGGAGTACGTCAAGGCTGTATATTGTCACCTTGCTTATTTAACTTATATGCAGAGTACATCATGAGGAACGCTGGGCTGTAAGAAGCACAAGCTGGAATCAAGATTGCTGGGAGAAATATCAATAACCTCAGATATGCAGATGACACTACCCTTATGGCAGAAAGTGAAGAGGAACTCAAAAGCCTCTTGATGAAAGTGAAAGAGGAGGGCGGCGCAGACGCGAGAGACGCCCGGCTCCCGGCGGCGCAGACGCGAGAGACGCCCGGCTCCCGGCGGCGCAGACGCGAGAGTCGCCCGGCTCCCGGCGGCGCAGACGCGAGAGTCGCCCGGCTCCCGGCGGCGCAGACGCGAGAGTCGCCCGGCTCCCGGCGGCGCAGACGCGAGAGTCGCCCGGCTCCCGGCGGCGCAGACGCGAGAGACGCCCGGCTCCCGGCGGCGCAGACGCGAGAGACGCCCGGCTCCCGGCGGCGCAGACGCGAGAGACGCCCGGCTCCCGGCGGCGCAGACGCGAGAGACGCCCGGCTCCCGGCGGCGCAGACGCGAGAGACGCCCGGCTCCCGGCGGCGCAGACGCGAGAGACGCCCGGCTCCCGGCGGCGCAGACGCGAGAGACGCCCGGCTCCCGGCGGCGCAGACGCGAGAGACGCCCGGCTCCATGCGGCGCAGACGCGAGAGACGCCCGGCTCCCGGGGCAACCGACCACGTGCAGAATCGTGGCTGAGAGGAGCTGCCCCGCGCCCAGAGTTAGGGCGGTGGCCGAGAGGAGCTGTACCACGTCCAGGAGGCGGTGGCTGCTCGGGCACCGGAGGGCCGGGAGGAGCTGATCCACATTCAAAGCAGGAGGGGCGGCCTTGAGGAGATACCCCTCGTCCAAAGTAAGCTGCAGCGGCTGCGCCTTGCTGGAGCAGCTGGGAAGAGATACTCCACCACGAAGTGGAATATAAGAATCCAGTGTTCTGGGGAGGAAGGAACAAGACGGCGAGACCACTTTCTTCCCCACAAATTCATCAGAAGAACATTTGAACGTGGAGTAAAGTCCACAAAACAACTTCTGAATACTGGCAGAGGACATCAGGCTCCCAGAAAAGTAGCCCATTGTCTTCTAAAGGAAAGAGAAGAAATCCAGCTCCACCCACCAGAACACCGACACATGCTTCCCTAACCAGGGAACCCGGACAAGTCACCTGTCCAACCCCACACACAGCGAAGAAACTACATAATAAAGAGAACTCCACAAACTGCAAGAAGAGGGAAAGGACACCCCAAGCAAAGCAATATAAGCAAGATGAAGAGGCAGAGAAATACCCAGCAAGTAAAGGAACAAGATAATTGCCCACCAACACAAACAAAAGAAGAAGATATAGGGAATCTACCTGATAAAGAATTTCGAATTTTGATGGTGAAAATGATTCAAAATCTTGAAAGCAAAATGGAGTTACAGATAAATAACCTGGAGAAAAGGATTGAGAAGATGGAAGAAAGATTTAATAAGGACTTAGAGGAAATAAAAAAGAGTCAATATACAATGAATAATGCAATAGATGAGATCAGAAACACTCTGGAGGGAACAAACAGTAGAATAACAGAGGCAGAAGACAGGATAAGCGAACTAGAAGATAGAATTGTAGAAATAAATGAAACAGAGAGGAAAAAAGAAAAACGAATTAAAAGAAATGAGGACAATATTAGAGACCTCTGGGACAATGTTAAACGCTCCCACATTCGACTCATAGGAGTCCCAGAAGAAGAAGACAAAAAGAAAGACCATGAGAGAATACTTGAGGAGATAATAGTTGAAAACTTCCCTAAAATAGGGAAAGAAATAATCACCCAAGTCCAAGAAATCCAGAGAGTCCCCAACAGGATAAACCCAAGGCGAAATACTCCAAGACACATATTAATCAAATTAACAAAGATCAAACACAAAGAACAAATATTAAAAGCAGCAAGGGAAAAGCAGCAAATAACACTCAAGGGGATTCCCATAAGGATAACAGCTGATCTTTCAACAGAGACTCTTCAGGCCAGAAGGGAGTGGCAAGATATACTTAAAGTGATGAAAGAAAATAACCTACAGCCCAGATTACTATACCCAGCAAGGATCTCATTCAAATATGAAGGAGAAATCAAAAGCTTTACAGACAAGCAAAAGCTGAGGGAATTCAGCATCACCAAACCAGCTCTCCAACAAATGCTAAAGGATCTTCTATAGACAGGAATCACAGAAAGAGTGTATAAACTTGAACCCAAAGCAATAAAGAAAATGGCTACGGGATCCTACTTTTCAATAATTACCTTAAATGTAAATGGGTTGAATGCCCCAACCAAAAGACAAAGGCTGGCTGAATGGATACAAAAACAAAACCCCCATATATGTTGTCTACAAGAGACCCACCTCAAAACGAGGGACGCATACAGACTGAAAGTGAAGGGCTGGAAAAAGATAGTCCATGCAAATAGAGACCAAAAGAAAGCAGGAGTAGCAATACTCATATCAGATAAAATAGACTTTAAAACAAAGGCTGTGAAACGAGACAAAGAAGGAAACTACATAATGATCAAAGGATCAATCCAAGAAGAAGATATAACAATTATAAATATTTATGCACCTAACATAGGAGCACCGCAATATGTAAGACAATTACTAACAAGTATGAAAGGGGAAATTAACAATAACACAATAATAGTGGGAGATTTTAACACCCCACTTACATCTATGGATAGATCAACTAAACAGAAAATTAACAAGGAAACACAATCTTTAAATGATATAATAGAAGAGTTAGACCTAATAGATATCTATAGGACATTTCACCCCAAAACAATGAATTTCACCTTTTTCTCAAGCGCACACGGAACCTTTTCCAGGATAGATCACATCCTGGGCCATAAATCTAGCCTTGGTAAATTCAAAAAAATTGAAATCATTCCAAGCATCTTTTCTGACCACAATGCAGTAAGATTAGATCTCAATTACAGGAGAATAACTGTTAAAAGTGCCAACATATGGAGACTGAACAACACGCTGCTGAATAATGAACTAATCATAGAAGAAATCAAAAGAGACATCAAAATATGCATAGAAATGAATGAAAATGAAAACACAACAACCCAAAACCTCTGGGACACTGTAAAAGCAGTGCTAAGGGGGAAGTTCATAACAATACAGGCATACCTCAAGAAACAAGAAAAAAGTCAACTAAATAACCTAACTCTACATCTAAAGCAACTAGAAAAGGAAGAAATGAAGAACCCCAGGGTCAGTAGAAGGAAAGAAATCATAAAAATTAGGGCAGAGATAAATGCAAAAGAAACAAAAGAGACCATAGCAAAAATCAACAAAGCCAAAAGCTGGTTCTTTGAGAAGGTGAATAAAATTGACAAACCACTAGCCAGACTCATCAAGAAACAAAGGGAGAAGAACCAAATCAATAAAATTAGAAATGAAAATGGAGAGACCACAACTGACAACACAGAAATACAAAGGATTATTAGAGAATACTATCAGCAATTATATGGCAATAAAATGAATAACCTGGAAGAAATGGACAAATTCCTAGAAAAGTACAACTTTCCAAAACTGAACCAGGAAGAAATAGAAAATCTGAACAAACCCATCACAAGCACGGAAATTGAAACTGTAATCAAAAATCTCCCAGCAAACAAAAGCCCAGGTCCAGACGGCTTCACAGCTGAATTCTACCAAAAATTTAGAGAAGAGCTAACACCTATTCTACTCAAACTCTTCCAGAAAACAGCTGAGGAAGGGAAACTTCCAAACTCATTCTATGAGGCCACCATCACCCTAATCCCTAAACCTGGTAAAGACCCCACAAAAAAAGAAAACTACAGGCCAATATCACTGATGAACATAGATGCAAAAATCCTTAACAAAATTCTAGCAATCAGAATCCAACAACACATTAAGAAGATCATACATCATGACCAAGTGGGCTTTATCCCAGGAATGCAAGGATTCTTCAATATACGCAAATCAATCAACGTAATACACCACATTAACAAACTGAAAAATAAAAATCATATGATTATCTCAATAGATTCAGAGAAAGCCTTCGACAAAATTCAACATCCATTTTTGATAAAAACTCTCCAGAAAGTGGGAATTGAAGGGACATACCTCAACATAATAAAAGCTATATATGACAAACCCACAGCAAACATTATCCTCAATGGTGAAAAACTGAAAGCATTTCCCCTAAAGTCAGGAACAAGACAAGGGTGCCCACTCTCACCACTACTATTCAACATAGTTCTGGAAGTTTTGGCCACAGCAATCAGAGAAGAAAAAGACATAAAAGGAATACAAATTGGAAAAGAAGAAGTAAAGCTTTCACTGTTCGCTGATGACATGATCCTCTACACAGAAAACCCTAAAGACTCTACCAGAAAACTACTAGAGCTAATCAATGATTACAGCAAAGTTGCAGGATATAAAATCAACACACAGAAATCCCTTGCATTCCTATACACTAATAATGAGAAAATAGAAAGAGAAATTAAGGAAGCTATTCCATTCACTGTTGCAATGAAAACAATTAAATACTTAGGAATATATCTACCTAAGGAAACAAAAGACTTGTACATAGAAAACTATAAAACACTAGTGAAAGTAATCAAAGAGGACATGAATAGATGGAGAAATATACCGTGTTCGTGGATTGGAAGAATAAATATTGTAAAAATGAGTATACTACCCAAAGTAATTTATACATTCAATGCAATCCCTATCAAGCTACCAACAATATTTTTCACAGAACTAGAACAAATAATCTCACAATTTGTATGGAAATACAAAAAACCTCGAATAGCCAAAGCAATCTTGAGGAAGAAGAATGGAACTGGGGAATTAACCTGCCGGACTTCAGGCTCTATTACAAAGCCACAGTCATCAAGACAGTATGGTACTGGCATAAAGACATAAATATAGATCAATGGAACAAAATAGAAAGCCCAGAGATAAACCCACGCTCCTATGGACACCTTATCTTCGACAAAGGAGGCAAGAATATAAAGTGGAGAAAAGACAGTCTCTTTAACAAGTGGTGCTGGGAAAACTGGTCAGCCACTTGTAAAAGAATGAAACTAGAACACTTCCTAACACCATACACCAAAATAAACTCAAAATGCATTAAAGATCTAAATGTAAGACCAGAAACTATAAAACTCCTAGAGGAGAACGTAGGCAAAACACTCTCCGACATAAATCACAGCAGGATCCTCCAAGACCCACCTCCCAGAATATTGGAAATAAAAGCAAAAATAAACAAATGGGACCTAATTAAAATCAAAAGCTTCTGCACAGCAAAGGAAACTCTAAGCAAGATGAGAAGACAACCTTCAGAATGGGAGACAATAATAGCAAATGAAGCAACTGATAAAGGATTAATCTCCAAATTATACAAGCAGCTCCTGCAGCTTAATTCCAGAAAACTAAGTGACCCAATCAAAAAATGGGCCAAAGAACTAAACAGACATTTCTCCAAAGAAGACATAAAGATGGCTAATAAACACATGAAAAAATGCTCAACATCCCTCATCATCAGAGAAATGCAAATCAAAACCACAATGAGATACCATTTCACACCAGTCAGAATGGCTGCTATCCAAAAGTCTACATGCAATAAGTGCTGGAGAGGGTGTGGAGAGAAGGGAACCCTCTTACACTGTTGGTGGGAATGCAAACTAGTACAGCCACTATGGAGAACAGTGTGGAGATTCCTCAGAAAACTGGAAATAGAACTGCCATATGATCCAGCGATCGCACTCCTGGGCATACACACCAAGGAAACCAGAATTGAAAGAGACACATGTACTCCAATGTTCATTGCAGCACTGTTTATAATAGCCAGGACATGGAAGCAACCTAGATGTCCATCTGCAGATGAATGGATAAGAAAGCTTTGGTACATATACACAATGGAGTATTTCTCAGCCATCAAAAAGAATGCATTTGAATCAGTTTTAATGAGGTGGATGAAATTGGAGCCAATTATACAGAGTGAAGTAAGCCAGAAAGAAGAACATCAATACCGTATATTAACGCATATATATGGAATTTAGAAAAATGGTAACCTGAACCCTGTATAAGAGACTGCAAAAGAAACATAGGCATTTAGAACAGTCTTTGGGACTCTGCGGGAGAGGGTGAAGGTGGAATGATTGGAGAGAATGGAATTGTAGCATGTATATTATCATGTGACCAGTCCAGGTTCGACACATAAATTTTCCTCTGTTCATTTCTTTGCATTTGTGCTTTTTTAATAAAATTCTTTTTAAAAAAAAAAAAAAAAGAAAGTGAAAGAGGAGAGTGAAAAGGTTGGCTTGAAGCTCAACATTCAGAAAACTAAGATCATGGCACCTGGTTCCATCACTCCATGGGAAATAGATGGGGAAACAGTGGAAACTGTCAGAATTTATTTTTTTGGGCTCCAAAATCACTGTGGATGCTGATTGCAGCCATGAAATTAAAAGACGCTTACTCCTTGGATGGAAAGTTATGACCAACCTAGAGAGCATATTCAAAAGCAGAGACATTACTTTGCCAAGAAAGGTCCATTTAGTCAAGGCTATGGTTTTTTCAGTGGTCATTTGTGGATGTGAGAGTTGGACTGTGAAGAAAGCTGACCGCCGAAGAATTGATGCTTTTGAACTGTATGGTTTTGGAGAAGACTCTTAAAGAGTCCTTGGACTGCAAGGAGATCCAACCAGTCCATCCTAAAGGAGATCAGTCCTGGGTGTTCATTGGAAGGACTGATGCTAAAGCTGAAACTCCAATACTTTGGCCATCTCATGCGAAGAATTGACTAATTGGAAATGACTCTGATGCTGGTGTGGATTGGGGGCAGGAGGAGAAGGGGAAGACAGAGAATGAGATGGTTGGATGGCATCACCGACTTGATGGATGTGAGTTTGAGTGAACTCTGGGAGTTGGTGATGGACAGGGAGCCCTGGCGTGATGTGATGCATGGGGTCGCAAAGAGTCGGACATGACTGAGCAACTGAACTGAACTATACATATTAAATGGGTGAATTACATAGTATGTGACTTTTACCTCAATTTAAGCTGCTCTTTAAAAAATGAGGATTACAACAGTAAATGATAAGTGAGCAACATATTACTTAGGTACATTCGGGTTTTGCTGTGTATGTTATCATATTAACATTTTTATTACTATGTTTAGCCATTTTAAGAACATGTTCTATTCTAATTTTTTAAAAAGATAAAAGCTATTTAATATTTTCTCAAATAAACTACATCTGTGTCTAAAGCATGGCATGTTTTATTATATTGACAAAGCCCAAAGTACCTTCACACTATATCCACAAACTACAAAAGAAACCAATAGGAAATG
Source organism: Moschus berezovskii (assembly GCF_049115385.1). Taxonomy (NCBI): domain Eukaryota; kingdom Metazoa; phylum Chordata; class Mammalia; order Artiodactyla; family Moschidae; genus Moschus; species Moschus berezovskii. Next base: position 61,889,669 of record NC_142488.1, on the reverse strand, counting down.
AATGTTCTTCTGCAGGTTGAAACTGCAAATAAAATCACATCTTAAGAACCTCATATTTATACAGTGCTTAATTTACAAAGCACTTTCTGATACATTTCTGATGTACTGATCCTGCTAATTTTCTTGTGAGGTGATCAGGATGGGTGTTAGATCATCACCTTCCCTTGCCCAAGAAATTAAATAAATATTTGATCCACCTAAGTCCCACAGCTGAATTGAACCTGAATTATTTATCTATTTTCAACCAATGCTCTATCTAGCCAATCATTCTACTCAATAAATTAGATCACACAGTGCTGCATAAACAGGACACATTTCTATACAGTAAGAGCAAAACTAAAAACGTGAAATATATATAAATAAGGCATTAACATAAAGAAGTCTCACAAATTGTCCATTTGTGTTTTGAACTTCAGTTCATCTTTTTGTGATCTCTAAACAAGTACACAATTTTATGTGCACTTATGGCTTTTAAATAAGGCATAAATAGAAAAAGACAAACTTGGACAAGGCTTGGAGCACATGGGTTCTAGGCAATAATTTTGTTAAGTATTTTCTGAACATGTTCCTTGTATTACTTTGGAATTAAATCTAGACATGGTCTCTCACTTCAACGAACTCTCAATCTAATGGGAGGAGGAAGAGGCAAGACAAAAATAGGTGACCAGTAAAGAAATTTGGATTGAGGAGCAAAGAGAGTCAGGTTAGAAGAAAAATGATAATGAACTGGAGGGTATATAGGATGCCTCTGAACAATGACAGAGACTTTCAGGAAAGACTTGGAATGTCTAGTTCAGATCTGACATTTCACTGTAAAAGAGAGAGGAAAGAGATCCTAAGAGCACAACAGTAACAGGGCAGTTTGTATTTTTCTCCACACAGGTCTCAACAAATGCAAGAACTACAATCATACAGAATATGATTTAAAAATTCATTGGAATGTTTCTTAACAATATGAAGTTGAATGAATTTATTTCATTGAATGGACAACAAGGAAAAATGTCAAATAATTTGATATTTGTTCCAAGAAATGGGCTTCTCAGGTGGCGCTAGTGGTGAAGAACCCACCTGCCAGTGCAGGAGACATAAGAGGCACAAGTTCCATCCCTGGATCTCGGTCGGGAAGATCCCCTGGAAAAGGGAATGGCAACCTACCCCAGAATTATTGCCTGGAGAATCCCATGGACAGAGGAACCTGGAGGGCTCCATAGGGTGTCAAAGAGTCGGACAGTCCATAGGGTCACAAAGAGTTGGACATGACTGAAGCAACTTAGTATACACATATGCCAAGAAACACATCCAAACTCTTTGAACTTCTTAATAATAATGTGAACAAAGAAAATAGTTTCTGGAATCTCTATAGGAATTAGCCGAACCTAAGGGGGAAAAAAGCTTATTCCTTTATCAATGATTTTTATATAGAGTCTCAGGCAATTTGGAAAGAACATTTTTAAGATCACACACATAATCCAACTATCTCTGACCTTCGGATTCCTTTTCCCCCATACAACTACATCCATTAAACTGCTTCCTCAGAGTAGAGAGAAATCTACGACTAAAGGAAAATGGATGCATATGGTTTTCTCCAGATCGCTATGTTTCCACCAGAGTCCTGCTTCATTCCCACTGAAAGAAATGATCTGGTACTGTGTTGAGATCGATACACTGAAACAGTGATTCTTAGTTCTGGTTTTACAATATCCCATTGGGACTCTTTGTTTTCCTTCCAGGAGTATTTGTAAATTGTTTAAACATTAATTTCAGTTCACTTTAGCTTTTAGTATAAATATATGCCAAATGGCACTTCTTTGGGGGAAGAGAAGGAATCTTGGCAAGGAAAAGAAATACAAAATCCAGCTAACAATAGAGTATTGTGACTCCAGTGGTGGGAATCGAAGCTTTAGCTGTTTGACACGCACATCAAGACGACCTTCCACTGCTTCTCTGATGTCAGAGAAAGGGAGGAAGTGGGACAATTTTGATGTTCACATTTTAAAACCTTAAAAACACATATATCTAGAAATTCTACTTAATTGTCAATTGTGGCTATGTCTGGAAACTGAGGCTGTGGTGTTACTTTCCCTGTGCTACATCATAAATTTCTGTAATGCTTAACTTTGCTTTAGAAGGAGCATGTACTGGTCTTGTATTCATTGAAATGTTCAATTGAGGATTTAGAAGCCAAAAATAAAATGAATCAGAATTATTAAGTCTAAAGAGACAAACTAAATAGCTGTAAGCCTGAAAACAGCTGGTTATAGTGTTAAGTGGAGAAGGAAAATGCAATCCACTCCAGTATTCTTGCCTGGAGAATCCCATGGACAGAGGAGCATGGCAGGCTACAGTACATGGAGTCAGACATGACTAATACACACACACACATAGTATAGGACAAATGCTATAGAATTCTTATACCACCACTGTCCAATAGAAACATAAGCCATAGAAACAATAGAAACAATCGAGCCATATATGTAATTTAAAATTTTCTGTTAGCCATTTTATAAAAGCAAAAGAACAATCAGGTGAAATTAATGTTACACTTTAACTGAATATACCCAAAATATTGCTTTTTTAGGTACTAAGTCTTTGAAATCTGCTACATATTTTATATTTATGACATATCTTATTTCACATTGGCTCATATCATAAAGTAAAGACATTTGCCAACAAAGCTCCATCTAGTCAAAGCTATGGTTTTTCCAGTAGTCAGGTAGGGATGTGAGAGTTGGAACATAGGGAAAGCTGAGAGCTGAAGAATTTATGCTTTTGAACTCTGGTGTTGGAGAAAATTCTTGAGAGTCCCTTGGACTGCAAGGAGATTCAACCAATCAACTGTAAATGAAATCAACCCTGAATATTCATTGGAAGGACTGATGCTGAAGCTGAAATTCCAATACTTTGGCCACCAGATGCAAAGAACTGACTCACTGGAAAAGACCCTGATGCTGGGAAAGATTGAAGGCAGGAAGAGAAGGGGACAACAGAGCATGAGATGGTTGGATGACATCACCGACTCAGTTGACATGAATTTGAGCAGGCTCAAACATACATACATACATACATTACATAATACATACATAGGTTTTCCTTTTTTCCCCAGTTTTATTAAGGTATAATTGACATATAACACTGTATTCAGTTAAGGTGTACAACAGAATGATTTGATATATGTATAAATTATGAAATATTTACCACAATGTTTTAAGTTAATATCCATCACCACACATAATTATAATTATTTTTCTTGTGAGGAGAACTTTTAAGATCTACTCTTATCAATTTTCAGATATACAACAAAACATTGTTAACTATAGTCACTATAGTGCACATTACATCCCCAAGATTTTTTAATCTTGTAAGTTCATACTTCTTGACCACCTTTGCCCATTTCCCCAACTACCTACCCTTGGCATCTGGCAACCACTAATCTGTTTTGTCTCTTTGAATTTGGTTTTTTTAGATGCCAAATATGAGTGACATTATATAATATTTGTCTTTCTCTGTCTAGCTTTTCCAATAAGCATAACACCCTCAAGGTCCATCATGTAGCAAATGGCAAGATTTCCTTCTATTTTATGACTCAATAATATTCCATTTTATTATTGGGGTTCCCAGGTGGCTCAGAGGGTAAAGAATCTGCCGGAAAAGCAGGAGATGCAGAAGTGGATTCAATCCCCCGGTCAGGAAAATCCCCTGGAGAAGGGCATGGCAACCCACTCCAGTATTCTTGCCTGGAAAATCCCAAGGACAGAGAAACCTGGTGGGCCACAGTCCACAGGGTCTCAAAGAGTTGGATACAACTGAAACGACTGAGCATGCACATATACATATGTATATATACATCACATTTTCTTTATCCAGTCATCTTTTGAATGAGACTTACGCTGTTTCTATGTTTTGGCTATTGTAAATAGTGCTGCAGTGAATACGGGAGTACAGATATTCACAATATTTGTTTGACTAATTAATTAATTTAATTATAATTATATTAATAATATTAATTATATTAATTCACAATATAAATTCACAATAGTAATTTAGTTTCCTTTGGATATATACCTATAACATACATAGGTTTTTTGTGACAATTTCAACATAGGGGACTTCCTTTTTATAAGCTTAAATATATTGGTAAAATATAAAACTGATGAGTTTTCTTGAGCATGAAAGAAAGGAACCCAGTTATAGCCAGCATGTTAAAAAAAGTGCATAGAAACTCCAAGAACTTCAGGAAGGCAGTCCAGGGGCCCCAAGGAGGAAGTCCTGAATGTGAAGTCTACCCAAGCTGTGAATTATGCTGATAAAAGATCAAGATCTGCCACATTACATATCATAGTAGTCAGAAAAGTAACTACACTTGGTAAATTAAAGGTGAAATAATAATTATAAGCAATGCAATTTTTATTTCTTCATTTGTATTTTTATGTGAGAATAGAACATTGGTACATTGCCCAAAATAGCCCTTTGAATAGTTGTCTGGGCAGGAATAGAACTGGAAAGGACCCACAAGTTGCTCGCTTATGAACAAATATTTATTACAGCTACTTCCCTCAATCTCTCAATGACTTACCAAGTATTTGTTATTATAAACAATTCCTGTGGCTTCACAGATATTTGCATCATTCACTGTTTGTCTCTTTAGTTCAGTTCAGTTCAGTCACTCAGTCGTGTCCAGCTCTTTGCAACCCTATGAATCGTAGAATGCCAGGCCTCGCTATCCATCACCAACTCCCAGAATTCACCCAAACTTGTATTCATCGAGTTGGTGATGCCATCCAGCCATTTCATCCTCTGTCGTCCCCTTCTCCTCCTGCCCCCAATCCCTCCCAGCATCAGAGTCTTTTCCAATGAGTCAACTCTTCACATGAGGTGGCCAAAGTATTGGAGTTTCAGCTTTAGCATCAGTCCTTCCGATGAACACCCAGGACTGATCTCCTTTAGGATGGACTGGTTAGATCTCCTTGCAGTCCAAGGAACTCTCAAGAGTCTTCTCCAACACCACAGTTCAAAAGCATCAATTCTTCTGCGCTCAGCTTTCTTCACAGTCCAACTATCACATCCATACATGACCACTGGAAAAACCATAGCCTTGACTAGATGGACCTTTGTTGGCAAAGTAATGTCTCTGCTTTTCAATATATTATCAAGGTTGGTCATAACTTTCCTTCCAAGGAGTAAACGTCTTTTAATTTCATGGCTGCAATCAGCATCTGCAGTGATTTTGGAGCCGCAAAAAATAAAGTCTGACACTGTTTCCACTGTTTCCCCAGCTATTTTCCATGAAGTGATGGGACCAGATGCCATGATCTTAGTTTTCTAAATGTTGAGCCTTAAGCCAACCTTTTCACTCTCCTCTTTCACTCTTTGTCTCTTAAGATCTTTCAAAAGCAATTTCTCAGTTAAAATAGGGGAATATGCCTACTATACAGAGTGAAGAAAATCAGAAAGAAAAATACCAATACGGTATATTAACACATTTATATTGAATTTAGAAAGATGGTAACGATGATCGTATATGCGAGACAGCAAAAGAGACACAGATGTAAAGAACAGACTGTTGGACTCTGTGGGAGAAGGGGAGGGTGGGATGATTTGAGAGAATAGCATTGAAACATGTATACTATCATATGTGAAATAGATCGCCAGTCTAGGTTCAATGCATGAGGCAGGGTGCTCAGGGCTGGTGCACTGGGATGACCCTGAGAGATGGGATGGGGAGGGAGGTGGGAGGGAGGGTCTGGATGGGGAACACATGTACACCCATGGCTGATTCATGTGAATGTATGGCAAAAACAACCACAATGTTGTAAAGTAATTAGCTTCAAATTAAAATTCAAAAGAAAGAGGGGAATACTTTATTTTTTAAAATTTATTTTATTGGAGGCAAACTACCTTACATTAATATATTGGTTCGTTTTGCCATACATTGACACGAATCCACCCCGGGTGTACATGTGTTCCCTTTCTTGAACCCCCCTCCCACCTCCCTCTTCTCCATATCCTCCCTCCAGGTCATCCCCGTGCACCAGCCCCAAGCATCCTGTATCATGCGTCGAACCTGGACTGGTGATTCATTTCACATATGATAATATACATGCTACAATGCCATTCTCCCCAATCATCCCACCTTCACCCTCTTCCACAGAGTCCCAAAGACTGTTCTATATACCTATGTCTCTGTTGCAGTCTCGTATACAGAGTTAAGGTTACCATCTTTCTAAATTCCATATATATGCGTTAGTATACTGTCTTGATGTTTTTCTTTCTGGCTTACTTCACTCTGTATAATAGGCTCCAATTTCATCCACCTCATTAGAACTGATTCAACTGCATTCTTTTTGATGGCTGAAAAATACTCCATTGTGTATATGTACCAAAGCTTTCTTATCCATTCATCTGCAGATGGACATCTAGGTTGCTTCCATGTCCTGGCTATTATAAAGGGTGCTGCAATGAACAGTGAAGTACATGTGTCTCTTTCAATTCTGGTTTCCTCGGTGTGTATGCCCAGGAGTGCGATTGCTGGATCATATGGCAGTTCTATTATCAGTTTTTGGAGGAATCTCCACACTGTTCTCCATAGTGGCTGTACTAGTTTGCATTCCCACCAACAGTGTAAGAGGGTTCCCTTTTCTCCACACCCTCTCCAGCATTTATTGCATGTAGACTTTTGGATAGCACCCATTCTGACTGGTGTGAAATGGTATCTCACTGTGGTTTTGATTTGCATTTCTCTGATTATGAGGGATGCTGAGCATTTTTTCATGTGCTTGTTAGCCATCTGTATGTCTTCTTTGGAGAAATGTCTGTTTAGTTCTTTGGCCCATTTTTTGATTGGGTCATTTATTTTTCTGGAATTGAGCTGCAGGAGCTGCTTGTATATTTTGGAGATTAATCCTTTATCAGTTGCTTCATTTGCTATTATTTTCTCCCATTCTGAAGGCTGTCTTTTCACCTTGCTTAGAGTTTCCTTTTCTGTGCAGAAGCTTTTGATTTTAATTAGGTCCCATTTGTTTATTTTTGCTTTTATTTCCAGTATTCTGGGAGGTGGGTCTTGGAGGATCCTGCTGTCGGAGAGTGTTTTGCCTACGTTCTCCTCTAGGAGTTTTATAGAATCTGGTCTTACATTTAGCTCTCTAATCCATTTTGAGTTTATTTTGGTGTATGGTGTTAGGAAGTGTTCTAGTTTCATTCTTTTACAAGTGGCTGACCAGTTTTCCCAGCACCACTTGTTAAAGAGACTGTCTTTTCTCCACTTTATATTCTTGCCTCCTTTGTCAAAGATAAGGTGTCCATAGGTGCGTGGATTTATTTCTGGGCTTTCTATTTTGTTCCATTGATCTATATTTCTGTCTTTATGCCAGTACCATACTGTCTTGATGACTGTGGCTTTGTAGTAGAGCCTGAAGTCCGGCAGGTTAATTCCTCCAGTTCCAGTCTTCTTCTTCAAGATTGCTTTGGCTATTCGAGGTTTTTTGTATTTCCATACAAATTGTGAGATTATTTGTTCTAGTTTTGTGAAAAATATCGTTGGTAGCTTGATAGGGATTGCATTGAATGTATAAATTACTTTGGGTAGTATAGTCATTTTCACAATATTTATTCTTCCAATCCACAAACACGGTATATTTCTCCATCTATTAGTGTCCTCTTTGATTAATTTCACCAGTGTTTTATACTTTTCTATGTACAAGTCTTTTGTTTCCTTAGGTAGATATATTCCTAAGTATTTAATTCTTTTCGTTGCAACAGTGAATGGAACAGTTTCCTTAATTTCTCTTTCTATTTTCTCATTATTAGTGTATAGGAATGCAAGGGATTTCTGTGTGTTGATTTTATATCCTGCAACTTTACTGTATTCATTGATTAGCTCTAGTAGTTTTCTGGTAGAGTCTCTAGGGTTTTCTGTGTAGAGGATCATGTCATCCGCCAACAGTGAAAGTTTTACTTCTTCTTTTCCAATTTGGATTCCTTTTATGTCTTTTTCTGCTCTGATTGCTGTGGCCAAAACTTCCAGAACTATGTTGAATAGTAGTGGTGAGAGTGGGCACCCTTGTCTTGTTCCTGGCTTTAGGGGAAATCCTTTCAGTTTTTCACCATTGAGGATAATGTTTGCTGTGGGTTTGTCGTATATAGCTTTTGTTATGTTGAGATATGTCCCTTCTATCCCCACTTTCTGGAGGGTTTTTATCATAAATGGATGTTGTATTTTGTCAAAGGCTTTCTCTGCATCTATTGAGATAATCATACGATTTTATTTTTCAGTTTGTTAATGTGGTGTATTACGTTGAATGATTTGCAGATATTGAAGAATCCTTGCATTCCTAGGATAAAGTCCACTTGGTCATGATGTATGATCTTCTTAATGTGTTGTTGGATTCTGATTGCTAGAATTTTGTTAAGGATTTTTGCATCTATGTTCATCAGTGATATTGGCCTGTAGTTTTCTTTTTTTGTGGGATCTTTACCAGGTTTTGGGATTAGGGTGATGGTGGCCTCATAGAATGAGTTTGGAAGTTTCCCTTCCTCAGCAATTTTCTGGAAGAGTTTGAGTAGGATAGGTGTTAGCTCTTCTCTAAATTTTTGGTAGAATTCAGCTGTGAAGCCGTCTGGACCGGGGCTTTTGTTTGCTGGAAGATTTCTGATTACTTCCTCTAGTTCGGTGCTTGTGATGGGTCTGTTCAGATTTTCTATTTCTTCCTGGTTCAGTTTTGGCAAGGTGTACTTTTCTAGGAATTTGTCCATTTCTTCCAAGTTATTCATTTTATTGCCATATAATTGCTGATAGTATTCTCTAATAATCCTTTGTATTTCTGTGTTGTCAGTTGTGATCTCTCAATTTTCATTTCTAATTTTATTGATTTGGTTCTTTTCCCTTTGTTTCTTGATGAGTCTGCCTAGTGGTTTGTCAATTTTATTTACCCTCTCAAAGAACCAGCTTTTGGCTTTGTTGATTTTTGCTATGGTCTCTTTTGTTTCTTTTGCATTTATCTTTGCCCTAATTTTTACGATTTCTTTCCTTCTACTAACCCTGGGGTTCTTCATTTCTTCCTTTTCTAGTTCCTTTAGATGTCAGTCAGTCAGTTCAGTTCAGTCGCTTAGTCGTGTCCGACTCTCCGCAACCCCATGAATCACAGCACGCCAGGCCTCCCTGTCCATCACCAACTCCCGGAGTACACTCAAACTCATGTCCACAGAGTCGGTGATGCCATCCAGCCATCTCATTCTCGGTCGTCCCCTTCTCCTCCCGCCCCCAACCTTTCCCAGCATCAGAGTCTTTTCCAGTGAGTCAACTCGTCGCATGAGGTGGCCAAAGTATTGCAGTTTCAGCTTTAGCATCAGTCCTTCCAATGAACACCCAGGATTGATCTCCCTTAGAATGGACTGGTTGGATCTCCTGGCGGTACAAGGGACTCTCAAGAGTCTTCTCCAACACCACAGTTCAAAAGCATCGATTCTTCGGCGGTCAGCCTTCTTCACAGTCCAACTCTCACATCCATACATGACCACGGGAAAAACCATAGCCTTGACTAGACGGACCTTTGTTGGCAAAGTAATGTCTCTGCTTTTCAATATATTATCAAGGTTGGTCATAACTTTCCTTCCAAGGAGTAAGCGTCTTTTAATTTCATGGCTGCAATCAGAACTGCTTTAGATGTAGAGTTAGGTTATTTAGTTGACTTTTTTCTTGTTTCTTGAGGTGTGCCTGTATTGCTATGAACTTCCCCCTTAGCACTGCTTTTATAGTGTCTCAGAGGTTTTGGGTTGTTGTGTTTTCATTTTCATTCATTTCTATGCATATTTTGATTTCTCTTTTGTTTTCTTCTATGATTTGTTCATTATTCAGCAGCGTGTTGTTCAGCCTCCATATGTTGGCATTTTTAATAGTTTTTCTCCTGTAATTGAGATCTAATCTTACTGCATTGTGGTCAGAAAAGATGCTTGGAATGATTTCAATTTTTTTGAATTTACCAAGGCTAGATTTATGGCCCAGGATGTGATCTATCCTGGAAAAGGTTCCGTGTGCACTTGAGAAAAAGGTGAAATTCATTGTCTTGTGGTGAAATGTCCTATAGAGATCTATTAGGTCTAACTGGTCTATTGTATCATTTAAAGTTTGTGTTTCCTTGTTAATTTTCTGTTTAGTTGATCTATCCATAGGTGTGAGTGGGGTATTAAAGTCTCCCACTATTATTGTGTTATTGTTAATTTCCCCTTTCATACTTGTTAGTAACTGTCTTACATATTTCGTTGCTCCTATGATGGGTGCATAAATATTTATAATTGTTATATCTTCTTCTTGGATTTATCCTTTGATCATTATGTAGTTTCCTTCTTTGTCTCTTTTCACAGCCTTTGTTTTAAAATCTATTTTATCTGATATGAGTATTGCTACTCCTGCTTTCTTTTGGTCTCTATTTGCGTGGAATATCTTTTTCCAGCCCTTCACTTTCAGTCTGTATGTGTCCCTCGTTTTGAGGTGGGTCAAAAGAGGGCAATACTTTAGCATGGACCTGTATCATGTTTTCTTTGAATCTGGAAAGATTCATTAACCACTTGACTGCTTGTCCTAGCTAGCTGTTGTGCTGAGGTAGAAGGAATCTGTAACTTCTTGTGACTTATCATCTAACTAGGAAGATGTGATATGTACATGAAAGAGATCTAACAAATGTGTTTCAAGCATGTACATAGAAGAAAGTAAACTAAGAAGATGAGGGAGAGAACAAGATGATGGAGGGTAGGTGGACATGGAGAATATCTCTCTCCATGGATACATCAGGAATACACCTTCAGACACAGAAGTGCATGCAGAACACCAGCTGATAGCAGACAGGAGAACCTGACCAATGGAGAAGAATATATAGAACCACGCAAAACTCGGTAGGATGAAGGAACTAGGGGGAAAAATAGGAGTGTTAGTAGGACTGGACGTGTCCTCAGCAGGTGCGGGAACTGAAGCATGGGTCCAAACCCGCATTGGGGCAATCGTCTGAGTCAGAGGAGAAACAATTAAGTCTGAGAGTGAAACAGCTGATCGGTGGCAGAGTAAATGGAATGAGAATCAGACAGTCCATGCTACATCCATACATAACTCGGATAGGGATACAGGTCCCCTGGAAAATGCAGCAGCTGGGAGCTGGGTTGTAGGGATTGTGGACCAATCCCAGGGCGAGGGCTGCTTTGACTGAGGAGATTGTGGTGGTAAATGCCTATGCAGGAAAGCCAGGCACCAAGGAAGCAAGGCAATATTGTTGAGTCACACATTGGGGGAGGAGCCATCACCATAGCCACTCTCTCCCCAAATACCAGCATTGGCAGCTGAACGATACAGCGGCTGGCCCAACAAATCCCTGTCTGATGAACTGAACTACAGAATAGGACCCACCCAGGGTGCCCCTTTAAATGTCTGACACGGTTATCTACAGAGTAGGACCCCAGTCAGGGGGCCCTTCTATATGTCTGACTTGCAGAACAACAGAGAAGGACCACAGGCAAGGGAGCCCTCTAAGTGCCTGAATGGGTGCAGCTACAGAGAAAGACTGGCCAAAAAGGCCTTCTGATTGCCAGCTGCAAGAGGCTTGAAAAAAGACTCTGACAGGGCCATAACTCCTGTGGGGGAAGCAGTCCATGTACCTGCACACGTAGCATCCCCAGGGTCCCTCCAAGCCAAGTAGCTGCACTACCTTCATGCTTAACCCTCACTGGGGCAGAGCTGGCACAGGCAAAATGTCTTGCATCTATGCACACAGGGTCGCTTTGGCCATGTCTAACTCTTAGCGACCCTGTGGACTGTGGCCTGCCAAGCTTCTCTGTCAGCGGGGTTCTCCAGGTGAGAATACTGGAGCGTGTTGGTTAACACTGGTTGCCATACCCTTCTAGAGGCACTATATTTCCTGCTGCCCTAGCCAACTCCCCTGAATACCTGGTGATGCTAGAAACCCTGTGACCCAAGCAGCTGCACCACCTCCACACCTGACCCTCACTGGGGCAAACCCAAGTCCTCCAGAGCAGCCTCAGGAGCAAACCCCAGGGGACAACCCACACACAGAGGATGAAATAAAACCACAATTAAAACCCAGGGGTGGTGTGGCTAAGGAAGAAGATCCAAAACCTTCCCACCAGTTGTACAAGCTGCAGATTAAATACACATGATCAACTAAGCAGACTCTGTGTCTATGGAATATATAAAAGACCATTGAGAGCTTCCACAAAAGAAAAGTACTAGTTCTGATAGCTGTGGATATTGGAGGTGAGAACACACAGGAGTAGGACCAGATTAGAATCTGAGCTGCCCCCCACAGCAGGTCCAGAGACCAGCAAAGCGTTGGAGGGCATCCAGCTTTACAACAAATGTTAAAGGGACTTATATAGTCAAGAAATACAAGAGAAGAAAAAAGATCTACAAAATGAGTTCAGTTCATTCACTCAGTTGTGCCTGACTCTTTGTGACCCCATGGACTGCAGTACGCCAGGCCTCCTACCTGTCCGTCACCAACTCCTGGAGTTTACTCTAAACAATTAAGAAAATGGCAATAGGAATATATATATATTTCTCAATAATTACTTTAAATGTAAATGGTTTAAATGCTCCAACCAAAAGACACAGACTGGCTGAATGAATACAAAAACAAGACCCACATATATGCTGTCTCAGTTCAGTTCAGTTCAGTCGCTCAGTCGTGTCCAGCTCTCTGCGACCCCATGAATCACAGCACGCCAGGCCTCCCTGTCCATCACCAACTCCCGGAGTACACTCAAACTCATGTCCACAGCGTCGATGATGCCATCCAGCCATCTCATTCTCCGTCATCCCCTTCTCCTCCCGCCCCAAACCTTTCCCAGCATCAGAGTCTTTTCCAGTGAGTCAACTCGTCGCATGAGGTGGCCAAAGTATTGCAGTTTCAGCTTTAGCATCAGTCCCTCCAATGAACATCCAGGATTGATCTCCCTTAGAATGGACTGGTTGGATCTCCTTGCAGTATAAGGGACTCTCAAGAGTCTTCTCCAACACCACAGTTCAAAAGCATCGATTCTTCGGCGATCAGCCTTCTTCACAGTCCACTACAATAACCCAATTCAGACCTAAAGACACATATAGACTGAAAGTAAGAGGATAGAAAAAAATATTCCATGCAAATGGGAAGCAAAAGAAAGCAGGAGTAGCAATCCTCATATCAGACAAAATAGGCCTTAAAATAAAGAAGATTACAAGAGTTAAGGAAGGACACTACATAATGATCAAGGGATCAACCTAAGAGGAAGACATAACAATTGTAAATATCAATGCACCCAACATAGGAGCACCTCAATACAAAAGACAAACACTAACAGACCTAAAAGGAGAAATTGATAGTAACACAATAATAGTAGGAGACTTTAACACCCCACTCATACCAATGGACAGATCATCAAAACAGAAAAATGAATAAGGAAACACAAGTCTTAAATGATACATTAGATGAGATGGAGCTCATTGATATCTTCAGGACATTCCATCAAAAGGCAAAAGAATACACCTTCTTGTCAGGTGCACATGGAACATTCTCCAGGATAGAGCACATCTTGGGTCACAAATCAAACCTCAGTAAATTTAAGAAAATTGAAATCGTATCGAGCATCTTCTCCAACCACAATGCTATGAGACTAGATATCAATTACAAGAAAAAAACTGTAAAAAAAACACAAACATATGGAGACTAAACAATATGTTTCTAAATAACCAACAGGTTACTGAAGAAATCAAAAGGGAAATAAAAAAATTTTTAGAAACAAATGACAATGAAAACACAACAACTCAAAACTTATGGGATGCAGCAAAAGCAGTTCTAAGCGGGAAGTTTATAGTAATACAATCCTACCTCAAGAAAAAAGAAAAACATCAAATAGATAACCTAGCTTTACACTTAAAACAACTGGAAAAAGAAGAACAATAAAAAAAAAAAACCGAAATTAGTAGAAGGAAAGAAATCATAAAGATCTGAGCAGAAATAAATGAAAAAGAAATGAATGAAACAGTAGTAAAGATTAATAAAACTAAAAACTGTTTTTTTGAGAAGATAAACAAAATTGACAAACCTTTAGCCAGACTCATCAAGAAAAAAAGAGAGAAGAATCAAATCAACAAAATTAGAAGTGAAAAAGGAGAATTTACAACAGACGATTCAGAAATACAAAGGATTATAAGAGATTATCATGAAGAACTATATGACAATAAAATAGATAACCTGGAAGAACTGGACAGATTCTTAGAGTAGTTCAATCTTCCAAGACTGAACCAGGAAGAAATAGAAATTATGAACAACCCAATCACAAGCACTGAAACTGAAGCTGTGATCAAAAATCTCCCAAAGAACAAAAGCTCAGGACCAGATGGCTTCACAGGAGAATTATATCAAACATTTAGAGAAGAGCTAATGCCTATCCTTCTAAAACTCTTCTAAAAAATTGCAGAGGAAGGAACACTTACACACTCATTCTACAAGGCCACCATTACCCCGATACCCAACCTAGACAAAGACAACACACAAAAATAAAACTATAGGCCAATATCACTGATGAACATAGATGCAAAAATCCTCAACAAAATTTTAGCAAACAGAATTCAGCAACACATTGAAAAGCTCATACACCATGATCAAGTTGGGTTTATTCCAGGGATGCAAGGATACTTCAATATACACAAATCAATCAATGTGATACGCCATACTAACAAATTGAAAGATAACCATATGATAATCTCAATAGAGGCATAAAAAGCCTTTGAAAAAATTCAGCACCCATTTATAATGAAAACTTCCAAAAATGGGCATAGAAGGAACATACTCCAACATAGTAAAGGCCATATATGATAAGCTTATGGCAAACATTATTCTCAATGGTGAAACACTGAAAGCATTCCCCCTAAGATCAGGAACAAGACAAGGGTGTCCACGTTCCCCAGTATTATTCAACATAGTTCTGGAAGTCCTAGCTACAGCAATCAGAGAAGAAAAATAAATAAAAGGAATCCAGATCAGAAAAGAAGTAAAGCTCTCACTGTTTGCAGATGACATGATACTGTACATAAAAAACCCTAAAGACAGTATCAGAAAATTACTAGAGCTAATCAGTGAATTTAGAAAAGTTGCAGGATACAAAATCAATACACAGAAATCACTCGCATTTCTATATACTAACAATGAAAAACCAGAAAGAGAAATTAAGGATTCAATCCCCTTCACTATTGCAACAAAAAGAATTAAGTATCCAGGAATAAATGAACCTAAGGAGACAAAAGAACTGTATACAGAAAATTATAAGACACTAATGAAAGAAATAAAAAATGACAGAAACGGATGGAGAGATATTCCATGTTCCTAGGTAGGAAGAATCAATATTGTGAAAATGACTATACTCCCAAATGCAATCAAGATTCAACGTGATCCCTATCAAATTACCAATGGCATTTTCCACAGAACTAGAACAAAAATTTCACAATTCATATGGAAACACAAAAGACCTTGAATAGCCAAAGCAGTCTTGAGAAAGAAGAATGGAGCTGGAGGACTCAACCTTCCTGACTTCAGATTATACTACAAAGCTACAGTCATCAAGACAGTATGTTACTGGCACAAAAACAGAAATATAGACCAATGGAACAAGGTAGAAAGCCCAGAAATAAACCGATGCACCTATGGGTACCTTATTTTTGACAAAGGAGGCAAGAATATACAGAAGGGCAAAGACAGCCTCTTTAATAAATGGTGCTGGGAAAACTGGACAGCTACATGTTAAAGAATAAATTAGAACACTTTCTAACACCATGCTGCTGCTGCTGCTGCTAAGTCGCTTCAGTCGTGTCCAACTCTGTGCGACCCCATAGACAGCAGACCACCAGGATCCCCTGTCCCTGGGGTTCTCCAGACAAGAACACTGGAGTGGGTTGCCATTTCCTTCTCCAATTCCTAACACCATACACAAAGATAAACTCAAAATGGATTAAACACCTACATGTAAGACCAGAAACTATAAAACTCTTAGAGGAAAACATAGGCAGAATATTAAATGACATAAATCAAAGCAAGATCCTCTATGACACACCTCCTAGAGTAATGGAAATAAAAATAAAAGAAAATAAGTGGGACTTGATTAAACTGAAAACATTTTGCACAGCAAATGAAATTATAAGCAAGGTGAAAAGACAACCCTCAGAATGGGAGAAAATAATAGCAAATGAAACAACTGACAAAGGATTAATTTCCAAAATAAACAAGCAGCTCATACAACTCAACAACAGAAAAACAAATAACTCAATCAAAAAGTGGGAAAAAGACCTAAACAGGCATTTCTCCAAAGAAGACAGATGGCTAACAAACGAATGAAAAGATGTTCAATATTGCTCATTATTAGAGAAATGCAAATCAAAACTACAATGAGATATCACCTCACCCTCATCAGAATGGCCATCATCAAAAAGTATACAAACAATAAATGCTAGAGAAGGTGTGGAGAAAAGGAAACACTCTTGCACTGTTGGTGGGAATGTAAATTGATACAGAAGATATAGAAGAAGATATGGAGATTCCGTACCACCATATGACCCAGCAATCCCACTCCTAGGCATATACCCTGAGGAAACCAAAATTGAAAAAGACACACGTATGCCAATGTTCACTGCAGCACTATTTACAATAGCTAGAACATGGAACCAACCTAGATGTCCATCAACAGATGAAATATCAATAACTTCAGATATGTAGATGACAAACCTGTATGCAGGTCAAGAAGTAACAACTAGAACCAGGCATGGAACAATGGACTGGTCCAAAATTGGGAAAGGAGTATGTCAAGGGGTTGTATATTGTCACCCTGCTTATTTAACTTATATGCAGAGTACATCATGCAAAATGCCGGGCTGGATGAAGCACAAGCTGGAATCAAGATTGCTGGGATAAATATCTATAATCTCAGATAAGCAGAAGACACCAACCTAATAGCAGAAAGGGAGATAGAACTAAAGAGCTTCTTGATGAAGGTGAAAGAAGAGAGTGAAAAAGTTGGCATTCAACATTCAAAAAAACAAAGATCATGGCATCCAGTCCCATGACTTCATGGCATACAAAAGGGGAAACAATAGAAACAGTGAGCAACTTTATTTTCTTGGGCTCCAAAATCACTGTGGACAGTGACTAAAGGCATGAAGTTAAAAGACGCTTGCTCCTTGCAAGAAAAGCTATGACAAACCTAGACAGCAATTAGAAAGCAGAGATATTACTTTGCTGACAAAGGTCTGTCTAGTTAACGCTTGTCCTGTAGTCACATATGGATGTGAGAGTTGGATCATAAGGAAGGCTGAGCACTGAAGAATTGACACTTTTGAACTGTGATGTGGAGAAGACTCTTGAGATGGATTGCAAGGAGATCAAACCGTAAAGGAAATCAATCCTGAATATTCATTGCAAGGACTTATGCTCAAGCTGAAGCTCCTGTACTTTGGCCAGCTGATGCAAAGAACTGACTCATTGGAAAAGACCCTGATGCTGGGAAATATTGAAGCAACAGGAGATGGGGATGACAGGGGATGAGATGGTTGGACGCCATCACTGACTCGATGGACATGACTTTAAGGAAGCTCTGGGAGATGGTGAAGGACAGGGAAGCTTGGTGTGCTCCAATCCATGAGGTCATAAAGAGGTAGACACGACTGAGTGACTGAACAACAAACCAAAAGGCTTAGTGAGGTTGGTGTTACCCTTCTCTTACATGTGTAGAGTAAGAAGCCTCAGTGGATTGAGATTTTATTCCTCAATTATTGGGTTTCATTCTCCCTCCTTTTGGGGTTTTAGGCTATGTTCTAGGTGGTGGAGATTGCTAAATATAAGAGATCTGAACTAATCAGGGTATACTGAGAATAATCATATTTTGTTTATGAAATTCACATTGTGTATATTTCTCCAAGATGGACAAAAACATATGTAACAAACTATCAATAACAATAGCAGTTTGTAATATCCAATTTTTAATTCTTTAATTCTTAATTAATTGGTGGGACAAGAAAAACAGAATTCTTAAGACAAACCTTATTTAAAATAAATACTCCACCTGAATCTTTAACACCAATATATATCTTTCTAAGTACTTTAGCATGTATTATCTTTTTGATCATCACATTCCTGTGAGATATGCAAGATAGCTTCTTTTCTCAAGTATAAAAGTGGTGACAAGATTGTAATATTTGAGAAAAAGTATTCTCATTTGTTCTACCCATAACCTGAGAAATAGATGGGTTAGTACTATTCTCATTTTATTTTTTTAATGAAACAAGTAAAGTATTTATTAAGAGGGAAAAAATACAGTACATTTGGATAGACATGTGGGTAGACTCAGGCAGAGAGTTACTGAGTCGTGCCCTGGGGGCGGTTTGAATTACTTTTAAGGGTTATTTCTTCTGGCTTTTCTTTGGTCAATCATTTTGATTTGCCTGGTTCACAGTCCATATTTGGTATAATCTCAGAATCCTCCCATGTGTGCACACACATCTCTTAGCTAAGATGGATTTTACAGAAAAGGCATCCTTTGACCTGCAAGGAGGCTTTTCTGCACATGTGTGGTCAGGGAGGTATCCTGACTTCAACAATGAGACATATGTGGTCTGGGCAGGGCCCAGCCTTCTGCCTTAATTGTCTTGATATTCTTCTCTTGGAGTTTCAGTCCATAGAGAATGAATCTCCAATTGCTGTACCCTGGGTTGGGGGGCCATCTGCCTCCTGCCTCAAATCCCCCCTGAGAGATGTAAACCCAAAAAAACTTTATTGGGAAGATGAAAGGGGAAGGTCTGTCTTCTGTAATTTTTTCAGGCTGACAATGGACTTGTAGAACCTACCTAGCTGGGATCATGGAATTCTCACCCTGTCTCATTAAAGGGGCCCCAGGGTGACTTCTGCTGTTTTTTTGGCAAGATCTGCTATGGAGAGTGGCTGGAGTACTTACATCATCATTGTTCTGTGATGCCCTAGAGAAAAGAAACTAAAAATTAGAGGAAGGGAAAGTTATAAGAAAATAGAAACTTCCAATTGCTATGGCCTATAATGGACTTAGCTTGGGTTAAAAACAAATCCAGCATTGTGTCAAGTGAGTGGAGGGAGGAAAAGTTTATGCAATGCAAACCACAGAGTTGTCTGTCCTTCATGTAGATAAGGGAAACAGTACTATTCTCATTTGATACTAATAATTACCAATTACTGAGCACCTGTAAGTGCCAGAATTGAGTTAGGCATTTTACTTTATCTTTAATTCTTATAATACTAAAAGGAAGTACCATTACTATATTTAGGTCATGAGAAAACTTAGGCTAAGAGAGGATATATGACTTGGCCAAGGCCACAAAGCTGAAAGTAATAGATCTAGAATTTGAAATTAGGTCTCTGTAATTTTAAATTTTAAATCAGGTCTATGTGGCTTTAAATTCTATGCTCTTTCCTTACCCCAAGCTATTTGAGAGAGAAACCAAAAGTCAGGAAGGCTGCTTCTTGATATCAACAGTTTTTTTTTTCTTGTATGTATTATTTCTTCCAGGGACCCAGAGTTTGAATGTACTAAATTTGAGTTTTGTTTCTGATAGCTTATGGATTTGGCATACTATGCTGTTGGGTTGGAGAGAACAGATTATATTCAAACTGCTGAACTGAAATTTGAAAACAACCTCTGAAATAAAATATTTGTACCACAAATATACTCTTCTCCTTTAAATAGGTGATAATGTAAACCTATGCTTTTAAAGAGTTTGGCAGTGACTTGTAAAGATAATGTGCTACACAAATTAATGACCTCATGACTCAGGTAAGAAATCTTTCGTTTCTTTTGAACAAAACAGAGATTTAAATATGTGACCTGTAATATAAAATTTCATCGTTGGAAGCATGCGATTCATACTTCAAAATTTGATCTTTTCAGTGTAGATTTTTTTAAAGAGTAATGAAGTATATCTGAAATTTGAGGAGACAATCAAAATGCTGTATTTATAATAACTGAATATACTCTCAGGAAATATCACGAAGTTATCATGAAAAACACATTCTTTTTCCTTTTAAAGAAATCATATTTCTAAACAGATTAGAATCAAAACATAGCACATAAAAAGTCAATCTTCCTGCTCTTCTGTCACAGTGTAAGATAATGATGTGCTGAATTTCATCTATAAAGATGACACTACTAACTTTCTGGCAGCAGGTCAGGTTCATTAGTTGTTTTGCTACAGGGAGAATAACTGCACAAAGCCATCTTTTCCCCAGTAAACCATTTGACAAATAGCTCAGATTGGTTAGATCCCCCTAGTTGGGGTATACAGAAACACGGTGAGGTTAGACCCTAAACAACTGAACTAATGCACCACATTATTAGGTTCATTAAAAGGATGCATACTGGAAGAAGTGGTAAAATGCCGGCAAGATTCATAAGCTCACAGCAAAGCATCCCTCTTACTTCACCATCTCAAAAATAGCTTTCTCTACATTTCTGAACACGTTAATGGCATAGGATCTGTCTTCTAATTCAGCTTGGAGTCCTCAACAAGAGAGAAGGTAGGGTTAATCACTGTTTCTAAATTACCCTGGGGGTATAAATGGTGCTACTCTGTACCAGAGACGAGTAAGAAGAAGATCAAGAAAATTAAGTTAAGAATCATTGTACATGGCTCATGTTTGTAAACAAAGAATTACATTTGCCTTGCTAATATTTATTTCTCAAGTGTTTGGAGGGTAGGGGAGAGATGTAGTGAGATGGGGGAAGATGCCAAGAGAATTTGTTATTAAAATGCTATTGATCAAATGCTTGAGTGAGCGTTTGAAAGCCCTGAGGTGGTTCTGGGCTTGAGTCAGAATTTCTCTGCCCAAAGGTTCTGGCTTCCCCTCCTTCAAGTTTCCTATATTACATGTCAGGATTGCTAAGCCAAGTTCAGTTCAGTTCAGTTGCTCAGTCCTGTCCGACTTTTTGTGACTCCATGAATAGCAGCACGCCAGGCCTCCCTGTCCATCACCAACTCCCAGAGTTTACCCAAACTCATGTCCATTGAGTCGGTGATGCCATCAAGCCATCTCATCCTCTGTCGTCCCCTTCTCCTCCTGCCCCCAATCCCTCCCAGCATCAGGGTATTTTCCAATGAGTCAACTCTTCGCATGAAGTGGCCAAAGTATTAGAGTTTCAGCTTCAGCATCAGTCCTTCTAATGAACACCCAGGACTGATCTCCTTAAGGATGGATTAGTTGGATCTTCTTGCAGTCCAAGGGACTCTCAGGCAAGTCAAAAAAACCTAGAGGATTAGCTAGCATTTGCACTTGCTATCCCCTTTGTCAGAAATGCACCTTCTACTTTTCTTCATTAAAGTCCCATTCATCCTCCAAAATCTAATTCAAATGTCAACTTATTCATTCAAACACGCAACCAGCTATTTCCTTGGAGATATACCTAATATATTTGACTGGCCATTCTGTGGTTCTTTCCTCTGTGCTTCCACTGCAATCTTATCATACTTCCATATAAGTATTTACCATCTCTGGGAAGAAATTATAAGATTCTCTTTTATGCGCTTACAGAACTAAGGAACCATATCTTACCCAATTTTTGTATCTCTGGATGTAATATAATACAGTGCCTTGCCCACAGTAGATGGTTAATAAATCTCTAGCTATTCTCCCACTCCCTTTCATTTATATTTTCTATTTTCTACCTACTCACCTGACTTGATTCTGAGTCTTTCTGTCCCTATTACTTTACTCAAACTGCTCTGACCATACTATTTACTGAATTCAATGGATGGATGAGACACACTTCTTCTATCGGACTAGTTAAATTGGTAAAATATAAGCTTAGAGCTGCTAGCAGCTATTTCTGCCACCTTATAGGGAGAAACTGCCTGAAGAAAGAGGCTAATACAAAGGGAAGCAGAATTGAGAAAGTCCTGATGACATCCTTTTTTTTTTCCTTTGGTTGCACTGGATCTCTGTTACTAGGCATGGGCTTTCTCTAGTTGCAGTGAGTGGGGGGCTACTCTTTGTTGGTGTGCATGGACTTCTCCTCATGGTGACTTCTCTTGTTGTGAAGCACAGGCTCTAGGCACAGGGGTTTCAGTAGTTGCAGCACACAGGCTCAGTAGCTGTGGCACACAGCTTAGTTGTCTCATGGCATGTGGAATCTTCCTGGACCAGGGATCAAATCTGTGTTCCTTGCATTGGCATGAGGATTCCTATCCACTGTACCATACAGGGAAGTCCCTTATGACATCATTTGAGCCCCAAGATGTAGCCATGTTTTCAGCCAGCTTTATCAGTTAGAAATAAGCTAATAAAATCCTTGTTGTTGATGTTGTTTAGTCACTAAATCATGTCCGACTCTCGCGACCCCATGGACTGTAGCCCACCAGGCTCCTCCATCTATGGGTTTTCCCAGGCAAGAATACTGGAATAGGTTGCCATGCTCTTCTTCAAGGAATCTTCCCGACCCAGGGAATGAACCTGCATCTCTTGCATTGGCAGTTGAATTCTTCACCACTGAGCCACCAGGGAAGCCCCAATAAACCCTATGCCCTCTTAAAAACAAAACAAAACAACCCAAACATTAATCCCATTTAGGTCAGCTATCTCTCAGTTATAACTGAGAAAGTCCTAAAATACTTAATCATCTCCATATCTATATTTCCAGTCCAGATATTTTTTGGGGGGCTTCAGATACATATATCCAACTCTTTATAGGTTTTCTCTTCTTGAATTTCCCATAGATACCTGAAACTTAACCTGTCTGAAACCACACATCTTCACACTTTGATAATTTTTGCAGTAAATAGTACAGCACCTTTCCAGAAACCTTGGTGGTTTCCTTGGCTCCTCTTTTTTTCCCCCCTCAGTCAAATTACCAAGTCTTAATTTTCTCTACTGACAACTAAATCTGTTTGTCTCTATACCAGGTACTCTATTCCAGCCACCATTATTTCGTAGGTATATCACTGCAGCAGCTTTCTAACTTCCTTGTCTCCGTTGTGCCCTCTCCAGTCCATTTTCTCCCCATTTTATCCAATTTTCCTTTTTTTACATTTTTAAAAACAAATTACAGTAGCACAGGCTTATTGCAACAAGTCAAACAATACAGAACTATAAAAAGAATCATTAAACATTTCTCCCTTTCCTATCTAACCCCTTTTTACCTGAGGTAAACATTAATTCAGTTGGTGCCTCTGCTTCCCACATCTGTTTCTATGTAATTATCTATCTATACAACTATAAACATTCTTTATTTTGATTTTTATTCTTGGAATATATGTATATTTACAGCTAGAAACATTCTTAGGGCTTAAAAATCTTTCTCTTCTTAATGAAAATGTGATATCATTATACACATTACTCCGAAAATTCTTGCAGCAAAGGAACACACCTATTCTTTCAGATCGATCTATAAAACTCATTTCTTCTAATAGCTGTATAATATTCAATATTATGGCTATGTCACAATTTAGTCATTTAACCATTTCTTTATTCATAGAGTTTAGGGTTATCCCTCTTTTTGCCACTAAAACAGTGCTATAATAAACATCCTTATACATATTTGACCTATGTAGTAGTATTGTTATATGTAGGATAAATTCCCAAAACTGTATCAAAGGTATTCTAATGTTCAATTTCACTAGAGTTGGATTAATATCCAAAGTGAGTATAACAACTTACATTCTGAAATGTGATGCATTACATAGACAGAATGAAGAATAAAAATCATATGATCATTTCAAAGATGCAGAAAAGCATTTGACAAAATTCAACATTCTTATGTGATATAAAAAAATCTCTTCACAAATTAGATATAGAAAGAGTACATCCTGACACAATAAAGTCCACATGTAACAAGTCCATGGCTAAAATCATATTGAACAGTGAAAAGTTGAAAGCTTCTCCTCTAAGATCAGGAACAAGATAGGATGCCCATTTTCACCACTTCCATACAACAAAGCTCTTGAAGTCCTATAGTCAGAGCAATTAGGCAAGAGAAAGAAATAAAAGGCATACAAATTTGAAAGTAAAATTCTATGTGTTTGCAGATGGTATGTTCCTATGTGTAGAAAACCCTAGACTCCACCAGAGAACTATTAGAAATAATAAATGAGTTCAGTAAAGTCACAGGATATGAAGTCAACATACAAAAATCAGTTTTGCTTCTATACACTAACAAGGAATTATCCAAAACAAGAAATTAAGACAAAGATCTCATTGATATTAGCATCAAAAAGAATGAAATACTTAGGGATAAATTTAACCAAGAAAGTGACATATCTGTACACTGAAAAGTACAAAACACTGATGAAAGAAATTGAAAAATACACACACAAAAAGGAACCTTATCTGGTGTTCTTGGATTGGTGTTGTTCAGTCGCTCAGTTGTGTCTGACTCTGTGACCCCATGGACTGATCTGCTTTCAATCCAATTTCTACCATTTAGTAGCCTACTAGCCTTGGGAGACTTAAATTACCTTTCCTTAATATTTATTAGCCTTGCGTGCATGCTAAATCGCTTCAGTCAAGTCCGACTCTTTGCGACCTGACAGATTCCTCTGTCCATGGAATTCTCCAGACAAGAATACTGGATTCGGTTGCTATTCCCTTCTCCAGGGCATCTTCCTGATCCAGGGATTGAACCTGTGTCTCCTGCATTGCAGGCAGATTACCATCTGAGCCACCAGGGAAGCATGACCATATTACCCAAAACCATTTTTAGATTCAATACAATCCCTGTCAAAACTCCAATGACATTTTCCACAGAAATAGAAATAACCATAAAATTCATATGGAACCACAAAAGACCCCAAATAGCCCAAGAAATCTTAAGCAAAAAAAAAAAACAAAAACCCAAAGTTGGAGGCATTACATGTGCCAATTTCAAAATACATTATATATAGACCATTCAAAACAGAATGGTCCTGGCAAAAAGAGCAGAAATCTAGACCAGTGGAATAGAATAGAGAGCTCAGAAATAAGTCCATGCATTTATAGGTTACCGATCTTTGATAAGGGAGCTAACAGCACAGAAGAGAGAAAGAACAGTCTCTTCAATAAATGGTGCTGGAAAAAATTAAATATCCACAGGCAGAAGAATGAAATTAGACCCTTATCTCATAGCAGTTACAACAAAACCCCTCAAACTGGATTAAAGACATACACATAGACCTGGAAGTGTAAAACTACTAGAAGAAAATACAGAGGGAAGGCTTCTTGACATTGGTCTGGACAGTGGTTTTTTTGATATGACCTCAAAACCACAGGCAATGAAAATAAAAACAGACAAGTGGGATAGCATCAAACTAAAATCTTCTGCACAAAAAAGGAAACATCAACAGAGTGAAGAGACAGTTTATAGAATGGGAGAAAATATTTGCAAACCATACACATGATAAGGGGTTTAATATCCAAAACATGTAAGGAATTCAAACAACTCAGCAAATACATACATACATACATAGATTCTTTACCATCGGAGCCACCAGGAAAGCCCATTTACATAGATACATACACACATACACACCTGATTTAAAAAATGAGCACAGGACCTGGATAGATGGTTTCCTAAAGAAGACATGCAAATAGCTAACTGATATATGAGAAGATACCCAGCATTACTAATTATCAAGGAAATGTAAGCCAAAAACCAAGAGATGTGACCACACATTGTTAGGATGGCTATCATCAAAAGGACAAGAGACAACGAGTGTTGGTTAGGGTATAAAGAAAAGGGAACCCTTGTTCACTGTTGATATGAATGTAGATCATTATAGCCATTATGCAAACAGAATGGAGGTTCCCCCAAAATTAAAAATACAAATGCCATAAGACCCAGCAATTCTACCTCTGGTTGTATATACAAAGAAATGAACTTAATATATTGAAGAGATATCTGCACTTTCACTTTCAATGCAGCATTATTCACAATAACCAAGATATGGAAACAATGTAAGTATCCATCAACAGATGAAGAAAAAAAATGTGATAAACCTACACACATATATACACAAGAGGTGGTTGCCAGGAGCTAGGGTAGAGGAAATGGTGGTGATGGTGTGTTGATCAAAGAGTACAAACTTTCAGTTAAGCAAGATGAGTAAGTTCTGGGGATCTAATACACAGCATGGTGACTGAAGTTAATACTACTGTATTTTATACTTGAAATTTGCTAAGAGACTAGATCTAAAATGTTCTCACCACAAAAACAAAAAAAGATAACTGCCAGGTGATGGAAATGTTAATTAGATTGATTGTGGTAATTATTTTATAATGTATATGTAGGTCAATATATCACATTGTATAACAAATATATACAATTTTTATTTGGCAATTATACTTTAATAAAGCTGGAAAACACCCAATTTACATTCTTTCAACAAATACATGGGATTCCCCACTTAATTAGCATAGAATGTTATTATATTATAAAATTATTGCTGTTGTATTTGGGCAATGGGTAGAAAAAGAACATATCAGCATATTTTATTTAAAAAATTATACTTTATTTTAAATTAGTAGTACATGTATATGCTTTAAAATATTCAAGTGATACAGAAGCATGAAAATTAACTTTCTCTCCAGCCCCATCTTAAACACTCAGTTTTCTTCCCCAGAGCAACCAGAGACACAGATTTATCATAGCTTATTTAATCATTTCCTAAATAACAGACATTTAGGTTACTTCCAATCCTCTGCTATTACAAATAGTAAAGTAAAAAGAACATCATAGTTGATAAACAATTTTCCACATGTGAGTATATGTAGAACTAAAAGTAGAATCGCTGGATCAGATGCATTTAGCATATGAATATATTTGCCATATGATTTATTCTTCACATTGATCCTTTGTTTGCCCATTGTCTTTTAGGATAATCTCTATGTTCCTTAAAATGAATGCCAAGGCTCTGCATGATTTGGCCCCACTAGGCAGCTCTTTTATTATCACTTCCCGTTTAGAATTTGATGCAAACCATACTAATTTCTTTTGGTTCTTCAAATACGCCAAGCTCCCCTTTACTCTAAGCCTTCCAACATGTATGTTCTCTCTGCCTGGTATGCCCTTCCCTCAGATCTTCACTAGGCGAACTCTTTAGCATCAGTCAGGTTATAGCTCAGATTATATATAGTCCGATGATACCCCATTAAGAAACCTTCCCAGATCTTCCAGGTCAAGATCAGGTACTGATGTGTCCCATAGGATTCTGTGCTTGTTCTATTATACCACCTGGTGGCTCAGAGGTTAAAATTTCTGCCTGCAATGTGGGAGACCTGGGTTCGATCCCTGGGTCAGGAAGATCCCCTGGAGAAGGAAATGGCAACCCACTCCAGTATTCTTGCCTGGAGAATCCCATGGACAGAGGAGCCTGGTGGGCTACAGTTCATGGGGTCGCAAAGAGTTGGACATGACTGAGTGACTGAACTGATACCCAGTTCACTTTAGGACTTCAGTGCTAAGGACAGAAGTTTGGTAGCAGTACCAACTTCATCCCAGGTGGCACTAGTGGTAAAGAACCATGCTGCCATTGCAAGAGACTTAAGAGACTCTTAATCCTGGGTCAGGAAGATCCCCTGGAGGAGGGCATGATAACCCACTCCAGTATTCTTGCCTGGAGAATCCCATGGACAGAGGAGCCTAGTGGGCTACAGTCCATAGGATCCCACAGAGTTGGACACAACTGAAGGGACTTAGCCCACACAAACCAACTTCAGAGCCTGGTACATCTTATAAGTAGCTGGTACTCTAAAAATGACTGTTAACTCAGTGTCAGTATGAAAGCCTGTTGAGATAATTTATTGCAAGGCTAGTTCCATGAATGAAAATATAGCTTTAAAGTGCTATTTTGGAGTGTGACCAAGCTAAGATGTTTTATCTTACCTAATATCTTATTTGATATTAATATAAAGCTACTTTCCAGACTGTTGTGCTGTGGGGACTTAAGCTGTTGGCTTTCATGACCAGAAGGCAACCTTAGGGATTGTACATCTGAAATGAACAATCCTGTTCAAGTATACACTTATGGTAAACCCTGAAAACCTTTAATTTTGTCTTATAAAAAAGTTGCTGAGACTCTATCAGCTCTCAAAACAATTTTCATCTCTCTCATTTGATAATAGCACAGTAATAACTCAATAAAAGGCAGTAAAAACAAGAGCAACAGTATAATGAGTGAAGTCACAGTCATGTCTGACTTTTTGTGACCCCATGGACTGCAGCCTGTCAGGCTCCTCTGTCCATGGGATTTTCCAGGCAAGAATACTAGAGTGGGTTGCCATTTCCTTCTCCAGGGGATCTTCCTGACCCAGGGATCAAACCCGGGTCTTCCACATTGCAGGCATACTCTTTACCATCTGAGCCACCAGGGAGTCCCTTTAAAAACTGGAGTGGGTTGCCATGCCCTCCTCCAGAGAATCTTACCAACCCAGGGATCGAAAGCTGGTCTCCCACACTGTGGGTGGATTCTTTGTCATATGAACCACCAAGGGAACCCCAAAATAAGCACTTAATCAGCAAGTAGTGAAAGTGAAAGTCGCTCAGTCATGATCTACTCTTTGTGACCCAGGCCAGAATACTGTAGTGGGTAGCCTTTCCACTCTCCAGGGATCTTCCCAACTCAGGGATCGAACCTAGGTCTCCCACATTGTTGGTGGATTCTTTACCAGCTGAGCCACAAGGGAAGCCCAAGAATAGTAGAGTGGGTAGGCTATCCCTTCTCCAGCAGATCTTCCTGACCCAAGAATCCAACCAGGGTTTCCTGCATTGCAGATGGATTTTTTACCAACTGAGATACTAGGAAAGTCCAGTACTTCCTGAGAGCACTTCTTAATTCTAGCTAACATTTGTATAGGCAGAAATTTGTTCCTTTGAGATCACAGACTTTCATGTTGACCTGTATCAACTTAAGGGTAGCTATGTCTCATTGTATTATTATTTTTAAGAAACAAAGGACAAAGGATATATTTCAACCTCATTGTTTCCCCTTTAATCCTTTATAACAGCCAAAAAAAAAAAAAAACCCAAAATACTAACCTTTCTCAGTCTATCCAAAGGTAAAGAAAGCTACGAAGAAGAGATACTGAAAAAAAGAGACACATGTACACAACCAGTCAGCTGTGATATGGAAGAGAGTGACATGGAAGTGTACAGATGTGATCATTTCAAGTGATGAGGTAGGCCATAACTTGAGGCTTGGAGTCTTCTTCCTATGGGTTTGGATAGTACAAAAGGGACAGTCTGGCGGAAAGAGAGAACCTCTGTAGAAATTAGAATGGCTAGTCATAAATTAATGATCATGAGTGCCTAAAATGCCTCAGAGACCATGCTACTATATTCATTTCCCATAGAGAATTTAGTAACAGTTGTTAATTTCTGAAGCATTTTTGCATACATTAACACTTTTGGTCATTACAATGACTGCATGAGGTAAGCAAACCTAATTACTCCCATTTTATAGCTAGGAAAACTGAGGCCCAGAGGGAGATCACTTCTCTAAGATCACATGGCTAATAACGCAGCAGTAAATTAGGATTAGGATCCAGAAAGTATGATTTTATCTAATACCTTTTCTATTATACAATGATGTACTTTTATTCTTCTTCTCTTAATAGGACAGAAACATGAAGGGAGGGGAGGTGTGGAGAAACATTAATATTGTGATTGATTTCTGAAAATGCTCCCACAGAAAGAGAACAGTTGGTTTTACAGTAAGACTTATAAAACATGGACACTACCTTTGTTGGAATTCTGGATTCATGTTATCTAATTCTAAGATCTCTTGGCCCTCTGAATATATTCCACACTTTATTCTAACTAGAAAATTAAATTATGCAGATTTCTGGAGTACCCTGAAAGAGATGATCAAGCAAGAAGACTAGAACTATTATTACTTCTGAAATATATCAAAAAGGGATTTCAGCAAGAAATTCTGGCACAAATTTTTGGAATTGTCATCACTCACAACACCTTCAGTGAAGATATTGTAGTTTCCTTGTAGAACAATGACGACTGAAAGGCCTCATATAATTAGCAAAAATGAAATTAAAACCAATATAAATATCATACTGTCTTGATGACTGTAGCTTTGTAGTATAGCCTGCAGTCAGGAAGGTTGATTCCTCCAGTTCCATTCTTCTTTCTCAACATTGCTTTGGCTTTCTGAGCTTTCTTGTGTTTCCATACAAACTGTGAAAATATTTGTTCTAGTTCTGTGAAAAATACCATTGGTAGCTTGAAAGGGATTGCACTGAATCTATAGATTCTTTGGGTAGTATACTCATTTTCAGTATATTAATTCTTCCAATCCAGAAACAAACATGGTATATTTTTCCATCTGTTTGTGTCATCTTTGATTTCTTTCATCATTGTTTTATAGTTTTTTATATATAGGTCTTTTGTTTCTTTAGGTAAATTTATTCCTAAGTATTTTATTCTTTTCATTGCAATGGTGAATAGGATTGTTTCCTTAATTTCTCTTTCTGTTTTCTCATCATTAGCATATAGGAATGCAAGGGATTTCTGTGTATTAATTTATATCCTGCACCTTTACTATATTCATTGATCAGCTCTAGTAATTTTCTGGTGGTGTCTTTAGGGTTTTCTACATAGAGGATCATGTCATCTGCAAACAGTTAGAGTTTTACTACTTCTCCTCCAAATTGGATTCTGTTTATTTCTTTTTCTTCCCTGATTGCTGTGGCTAGGACTTCCAAAACTATGTTGAATAGTAGTGGTGAGAGTGGGCACCCGTGTCTTGTTCCTGATTTTAGACTACACCACAAAATCTACAGTCATCAAGACAGTATGGTACTGGAACAAAGGCAGAAATATAGATCAATGGAACAAAATAAAAGAGATAAATCCATGCACCTATGGGAACCTTATCTTTGACAAAGGAGGCAAAAATATACAGCAGAGAAAAGACAATCTCTTTAACAAGTGGTGCTGGGAAAACTGGTCAACCACTTGTAAAAGAATGAAACTAGAACATTCTCTAACACCATATGCAAAAATAAACTCAAAATGGATTAAAGATCCAAATGTAAGATCAGAAACTATAAAACTCTTAGACGAAAACATAGGCAGAACACTCTCTGACATAAATCACAGCAAGATTCTCAAAACTCACCTCCCAGAGCAATGGAAATGAAAACAAAGATAAACAAAAGGGACCTAATTAAACTTAAAAGCTTTTGCACAAGGAAGGAAACTATAAGTAAGGTGAAAAGGCAGCCTTCAGAATGGGAGAAAATAATAGCAAACGAAACAACTGACAAAGAATTAATCTACAAAATATACAAGCATCTCATGCAGCTCAATACCAGAAAAATAAACGACCCAATCAAAAAGTGGCCCAAAGAACTAAACAGACATTTCTCCAAAGAAGACATACAGTTGGCTAACAATCACATGAAAAGATGCTCAATATCACTCATAATCAGAGCAATGCAAATCAAAACCACAATGAGGTATCATTTCATGCCAGTCAGAATGGCTACTATCCAAACGTCTACAAGCAATAAATGCTGGAGAGGGTGTGGAGAAAAGGGAACCCTCTTATGCTGCTGGTGGGAATGAAAACTAGTAAAGCTACTATGGAGATCAATGTGGAGATTCCTTAAAAAACTGGAAACAGAACTGCCATACAACCCAGCAATCCCACTGCTGGACATACACACTGAGGAAACCAGAATTGAAAGAGACACCTGTACCCCAATGTTCATTGCAGCACTGTTTACAAGAGTTAGGACATGAAAGCAACCTAGATGTCCATTGGCATACGAATGGATAAGGAAGTTGTGGTACATATACACAATGGAATATTACTCAGCTATATTAAAGAACGTATTGGAGTCAGTTCTAATGAGGTGGATGAAACTGGATCTTGTTATACAGAGTGAAATAAGTCAGAAAGAGAAACACCAATACAGCATATTAATGCATATATATGGAATTTAGAAAGACAGTAACGATGACCCTACATGCAGACAGCAAAAGATACACAGGTGTAAAGAACAGACTTTTGGACTCTGTGGGAGAAGGCGAGGGTGGGATGATTTGAGAGGATAGCACTGAAACATGTATATTACCATATGTTAAACAGATGACCAGTGCAAGTTTGATGCATGGAGCAGGACACTCAAAGCTGGTATTCTGGGACACCCCTGAGGGATGGGGTGTGGAGAGAGGTGGGGAGGGGGTTCAAGATGGGGGGACACATGTTCACCTGTGGCTGAATCATGTCGATGTATGGCAAAAACCACCACAATATTGTAAAGTAATTAGCCTCCAATTAAAATAAATTAATTCAAAAAACCGATATAAAATACTTTTGGCCAACTCAAAATAGGAGTTGGAGTAAAAAAGTTTATGGTGAAGATGTAGTTTAAAAAAAAAAAGACTTCACTCATTTTCTCAGTCATAAAGTGCCAAGATTTATGCCTGGCTTCCTATTTGATGCATTCATTTATAAGAGCAATCCAAAGGAAGAAAATGAGATGAATCTAATCTTTTCTTGAATGGTGGGTCAGAAAGATTGGATGTAGCCTCTGCTATTTTTTTAATGCAAGATAGACTATGTGTTATCTTTGCCAAAGGGGAAAGCTGGAGGGGAGGGATAAGTTAGGAATTTGGGAATAACACACACACAGTACTACATATAAAATAGATAAACAACAAGGACTTACTGTATAGCACAGGGAACTATACTGAATATTCTATAATAACCTATATGGGAAAAGAATCTGGAAAAGCTGTGAAAAAAATATATATAGATGCATATATATATATATATATATATGATATGTATATTATAACTGAATTGCTTTGCTGTACACCTGAAACTAACACATTGTAAATCAAGTATGATTCAATAAAAATAAATTAAAAAAAAGATAGACTACGTTTATGTTATGCTCCTAAGCAACTAGTTTAGTAGTCTGGTGAGAAAAGGAAAACAGTATGATTTATTTTTGGTGAACCTAGGCAGGCTTCTATGTCCCTTGCTTTTCCTAAGTGTGAACAAACCATTTGTTTACACTTATTTTCTCCCACAGGGATTAGTGAAGATCATCAAGCTTAATCCCATAAGTTCCTAGACAGAAAAAATCCAGACTCCTTCCAACCCCTGCCCGTTTGTGTATCTGGTCAATCATTAAACAAATGTTTGCAAGTCTTCTACATACTGTGTGAGGTAAAACTCCAGGACTCACCGTCACCACCCTACTTTGCTTCATTTTTACCTGTTGCCAATAAATGTATCTGCTCCCTCTTTAAAATGTAAATTTCTATGAGGGTATACTCATCTTTATACTTCTGATATGGCCTAGAAGTCTTGTTAAATGACAAAAAATAAAGTTTTGAGAAGTGAAATTAAAGGATAGTAACAGATCAAAAAATTATACAAGGGATTAGAATTGATTTTCCTGCTCTCTTTTTAAATTTGTCTCTATTTTTGACCTCTGAAAAATGTTTCCTTCCTGAAATCTCTGTTATGCTCTTAAATGTTCAAGGAAAATGACTTTCTTTTGATACTTGTCATGCAAACCTAAAGCTGCATAGCTAAATTTTTATTATAATATATCAAGTAACTTGTGAATTTAGAAACAACACCTAATAGGCTTTTTTTTTTCGCCTTAACTCACCCTTGCTCCGATTTACTTATCCCATCTGACCTCTTACTGTAATGTTCACATGGTTTATAGACTGACTCACATTTTCAATGAGAAATGCTTTATTTTTATAAAACAGAGTCAGTTTGTTGTCTCGAGACACATTATCTTGATATACAATGTAGACTTGTATACCCAGCTACCTCTTTAACATATACACTTGGTGTCTAATAGACATTTCAAACTTAGCACGCCTAACTGAATTCTTAATTCCTTCCTTACACCTCTTTACCCTCCTGTTCTTTTGTTTTCCCCATCTCAGAAATGGCAACTCTATTAGTCTACTTCCGTAGGTTCAAAACTGTGGGGTCAACTTTGGCTCTTATCTTTCGTACAACTTTCCTACTGAACCTCCAATCCTGTCAGCTATTCCATCAAAGATTTGTCTACGATCTGACTACTCCTCCAAACCTGCAATGACCATCTTCGTCTAAACCATCGTCATCTCTCACCTGGATTATTGTTACATTCCCCTACATGACTTCCTGCTTCTGTCCTTTCTGCAGCAGCCAGAGGGATTCTGTTACAACCTAAGTCAGATCCTGTTACTCCTCTGCTCAAAACTCTTCAATGGTTCCCCATCTGGTACAGGGTAGAGATCAGAGTCCTTACCTTGGCCTACAACAAGGCTCTAGATTTGACTTCACCCCCTGACCTTATCTCCTTCCCTCTTGCTCACTCTATTCCCAGCCACACTGATCTTTCTGGAACATATCAAGCATCTTTATCCTTTAGAGCATTAACTTCTGCTTATCTTCTCCACTCAATATCCAGATATTCACATGGCTAACACTTTCATTTCATTCAGTTCTCTTCTCAAATGTTTCCTTATAAGAGGACCTTGCGCGATCCCCGTAGAAAACAATTCATCACATTCTCTCCTTCTTGCTCTGCTATATATTTCTCTACAACACTTATCACCACCAAGTCTGTTTATCATCTGTCTCGATACACTGGAAGGTAAGCTTTCTGAGGGCAACAAGAAATATTTATTGACAGTCTATTATTATGTCCTTTCCTGGACAATGAGGATGTAAAAGTAAATAAATACCAATATCCTTATGGCATCTTCATTCTAGTATTATAGAAACTGCTGTATTTTCTCAGTAAATATTTGATAAATGTTTTGAATAAATATAGCATATACTTAGCAGAATAACAGGAATGGTTCAAAAATAAAGGAGATTTGGACTGGCTTGTCACATTCTAACTCACTGGGGCACACACCACATCTAAGTAAATGGTTCTATAGCCTGACAGGTGAAAGGTTTGAAAACTAATCAAAGGAGCTATTGTATTCCTTCCAGTTATACTATTTGGGGGACTGGAATGCAAAAGAAGGAAGTCAAAGATACCTGGAGTAACGGGCAAATTTGGCCTTGGAGTACAAAATGAAGCAGGGCAAAGGCTAATAGTGTTTTGCCAAAAGAACACACTGGTCATAGCAAACACAATCTTCCAACAACACAAGGGAAGACTCTACACATGGACATCACCAGATGGTCAATAGCAAAATCAGATTGATTATATTCTATACAGACAAAGATGCAGAAGCTGTATACAGTCAGCAAAAACAAGACCTTGGAGCTGACTGTGGTTCAGATCATGAGCTCCTTATTGAAAAATTCAGACTTAATTTCAAGAAAGTAGGGAAAACCACTAGACCATTCAGTTCAGTTCAGTTCAGTCGCTCAGTCGTGTCCGACTCTCCGCGACCCCATGAATCACAGCACGCCAGGCCTCCCTGTCCATCACCAACTCCCGGAGTACACTCAAACTCATGTCCACAGAGTCGGTGATGCCATCCAGCCATCTCATTCTCTGTCGTCCCCTTCACCTCCCGCCCCCAACCTTTCCTAGCATCAGAGTCTTTTCCAGTGAGTCAACTTCTCACATGAGGTGGCCAAAGTATTTCAGTTTTAGCTTTAGCATCAGTCCTTCCAATGAACACCCAGGATTGATTTCCTTTAGAATGGACTGGTTGGATCTTCTTGCAGTCCAAGGGACTCTCAAGAGTCTTCTCCAGCACCACAGTTCAAAAGCATCAATTCTTCGGCGATCAGCTTTCTTCACAGTCCAACTCTCACATCCATACATGACCACGGGAAAAACCATAGCCTTGACTAGACGGACCTTTGTTGGCAAAGTAATGTCTCTGCTTTTTAATATACTATCAAGGTTGGTCATAACTTTCCTTCCAAGGAGTAAGCGTCTTTTAATTTCATGGCTGCAATCAGCATCTGCAGTGATTTTGGAGCCCCCAAAAATAAAGTCTGACACTGTTTCCACTGTTTTTCCATCTATTTCCCATGAAGTGATGGGACCAGATGCCATGATCTTAGTTTTCTGAATGTTGAGCTTCAAGCCAACCTTTTCACTCTCCTCTTTCACTTTCATCAAGAGGCTTTTTAGCTCCTCTTCACTTTCTGCCATAAAGGTGCCGTCATCTGCATATCTGAGGTTATTGATATTTCTCCCAGCAATCTTGATTCCAGCTTGTGCTTCTTCCAGCCCAGTGTTCCTCATGATGTACTCTGCATAGAAGTTAAATAAGCAGGGTGACAATATACAGCCTTGACGTACTCCTTTTCCTATTTGGAACCAGTCTGTTGTTTCATGTACAGTTCTGACTGTTGCTTCCTGACCTGCATACAGGTTTCTCAAGAGGCAGGTCAGGTGGTCTGGGATTCCCATCTCTTTCAGAATGTTCCACAGTTTATTATGATCCACACAGTCAAAGGCTTTGGCATAGTCAATGAAGCAGAAATAGATGTTTTTCTGGAACTCTCTTGCTTTCTCCATGATCCAGCGGATGTTGGCAATTTGATCTCTGGTGCCTCTGCCTTTTCTAAAACCTGCTTGAACATCTGGGAGTTCATGGTTCACATATTGCTGAAGCCTGGCTTGGAGAATTTTGAGCATGACTTTACTAGCGTGTGAGATGAGTGCAATTGTGCGGTAGTTTGAGCATTCTTTGGCATTGCCTTTCTTTGGGATTGGAAAGAAGACTGACCTTTTCCAGACCATTCAGGTATGACCTAAATCAAAACCCTTATGATTATACAGTGGAAGTGAGAAATAGATTTAAAGGATTAGATCTGATGGACAGAGTGCCAGAAGAACTATGAACAGAGGTTTGTGACACTGTACAGGAGGCAGTGATCAAGAGCATTCCCAAGAAAAAGAAATGGAAAAGGGCAAAATGATTGTCTGAGGAGGCCTTACAAATAGCCGAGGAAAGAAGAGAAGTGAAAAGCAAAGGAGAAAAGGAAAGATATACCATTTGAATGCAGATTTCCAAAGAATAGCAAGGAGAGATAAGAAAGCCTTCCTCAGCGATCAATGCAAAGAAATAGAGGAAAACAATAGAATGGGAAAGACTAGAGCTCTCTTCATGAAAATTAGAGATACCAAGGGAACATTTCATACAAAAATGGGCACAATAAAGGACAGAAATGGTATAGACCTAACAGAGGGAGAAGATATTCAGAAGAGGTGGCAAGAATACACAGAAAAACAACACAAAGAAGATCTTCATGACCCAGATAATCACAATGGTGTGATCACACACCTAGAGCCAGACATCCTGGAATGTGAAGTCAAGTGGGCCTTAGGATGCATCACTATGAACAAAGCTAGTGGAGGTGATGGAATTCAAGTTGAGCTAATTCAAATCTTAAAAGACGATGCTGTGGAAGTGCTACACTCAATATGCCAGCAAATTTGGAAAACTCAGCAGTGGCCACAGCACTGGAAAAAAGTCAGTTTTCATCTCAATCCCAAAGAAAGGCAATGCCAAAGAATGTTCAATCTACCACACAACTGCATTCATCTCACACGCTATTAAAGCAATGCTAAAAAGTTTCCAAGTCAGGCTTCAACAGTACATGAGCTGTGAACTTCCAGAAGTTCAAGCTCGATTTAGAAAAGGCAGAGGAACCAGAGATCAAATTTCCAACATCTGTTGGATCATCAAAAAAGCAAGAGCATACCAGAAAAACATCTACTTCTTCTTTATTGATTACACCAAGGCTTTTACTGTGTAGATCATAACAAACTGTGGAAAATTCTTCAAGAGATGGGAACAGCAGACCAATTTACCTGCCTCGTGAGAAATCTGTATGCAGGTCAAGAAGCAACATTTTGAACTGGACATTGAAAAACAGACTGGTTCCAAATTGGGAAAGGAGTAAGTCAAGGGTGTATATTGTCACCCTGCTTATTTAATTTCTATGCAGAGTACATCATGTGAAATGCCAGGCTGGATGAAGCACAAGCTGGAATCTAGATTGCCAGGAGAAATATCAGTAAGCTCAGATACACAAAGAGCCTCTTGATGAAAGTGAATGAGGAGAGTGAAAAATCTGTCTTAAAACTCAAGGTTCAAAAAACAAAGATCATGGCATCTGGTCCCACCACTTCATGGCAAATAGTTGGGGAAACAATGGAAACAGTGAGAAACTTTATTTTTGGGGACTCCAAAATCACTGCAGATGGTGATTGCAGCCATGAAATTAAAAGACAATTGTCCCTTGGAAGAAAAGCTATTACAAACTTAGACAGCATACTAGAAAGCAGAGACATTTCTTTGCCAACAAAGGTCCATCTAGTCACAGCTATGGTTTTTCCAGTAGTCATGTATGGATGTGAGAGTTGCACTATAAAGAAAGCAGAGCATCAAGGAATTGATGCTCTTGAACTGTGGTGTTGGAGAACTCTTGAGAGTCCCTTGGACTGCAAGGAGATCAAACCAGTCATGAATTTTCACTGGAAAGACTGATGCTGAAGCTGAAACCACAATCCTTTGGCCACCTGATGAGAAGAACTGACTCGGAAAAGATCCTGATTCTAGGAAAGACTGAAGGCAGGAGGAGAGGACAACAGAGGATGAAATGGTTTGATGGCATCATGGACTCAATGGACTTGAGTTTTAGCAAGCTCCAGGAGTTAGTGATGGACAGGGAAGCCTAGCATGCTGCAGTCCATGGCGTCGCAAAGAGTCAGACACAACTGAGCAACTGAACCGAACTGAGGTACAACTGAATACAATTTAGAAGTGAACTGAAGTGAACTGAATCTGTTTGAAGAAAATATCTGCTCATGTTGATGTGCGGTAGAGGCCAATAAAATATTGTAGAGCAGTTGTCCTCCAATTATTGCATTTTGATCTTTACTTCTAAATGTTATACTAATATAATCTTTGAAGATTAAAACTATATGTATATATATATCTGGGATTGCACAAGAATTTTGATGTAGGCACAAAGTGAGTAGCATCTAGTGACTGACGAGAGTATGAGATCAGGAGGAAATTAGCCAAGAAGTGCTAAAAATTAATAACAGAGACTTTCTTCAATAGACGGAAAAACTATTTTGTTTAAAAACAGAATAAAGACTTTAAAGAAGATCAATAGCAGAGATGCTGATGGCCAGATCCAAATAAAGTAGTTTGGGAGAGAGGAGGAAGTTGACTTCTTTATGAGAAAACTTGGAAAGTTAGATGTAGAGGTAAAGTTTAAAAGCCACTGGACTTTAAAAGCCTCTGTGGAGAGGAAAGGAAGACCATGCCAATTACAGAAGGTGATACTGTTCTTACCACCTCTCTTCTCTCTTCTGTAGCAATCAGGAAATATCAAAGATTTGGTGGTACTGGGAGTGGTTCAGAGGAAGAGTTGAAGGTGGAAAGATCTATATACATCACATAATGAGATAAAGAGAGGAAAGTGACCTTGATTTTTAGTTCTCAATTTACATATAGGTTTCCCTGGTAGATCAGCTGGTAAAGAATCCGCCTACAATACAGGAGACCCTGGTTTGAATCCAAGGAAAGGAAGATCCCTTGGAGAAGGGATAGGCTACCCATTCCTGTATTCTTGGGCTTCTCTGGTGGCTCAGCTAGTAAAGAATCTACCCGCAATGCAGGAGACCTGGGTTTGATCTCTGGATTGGGAAGATCCCCTGGCGAAGGGAAAGGCTACCACTCCAGTATTCTGGCCTGGAGAATTCTATGGACTGTATAGTTAATGGGGTCACAAAGAGTCAGACATGACCAAGCGACTTTCACTTTCCAAAGACTTCCAGGAAACTGGTGAAAAACAGATATCAATAATGGGTGAATATTACTCCATGGACCACATTTCCTAGGTTCAAACTTGGTCATTAATTATATATAAAATATCTGCTCTAGAGAATGGCCCCTTCAGTTCTCAGTTGAAGGGCTCAAAGCTGTTGCCACCTCCACTGACTAGAAACACCTGTGTGTGTGTGTGTATTCATTAGCTCAGTTGTTTCCGACTCTTCCAACCCAGTGTTTAAATCTGCGTCTCCTGCATTGTAGGGGGATTCCTTACCCCTGAGCCTTCAGTGATGCTCAAGAAACACCCTACTTACCTTATTTCTGACTCTTGTCTTTATTACAGGTTGTTGTTCTGAGCTCTTTTACAGACTTCATCCAGCTTTACCTCTTCTTGTCCCAGTTGACAAACTCTTGGCCGCATTGCATCAATTGCTCATGCCCTCTAGAACTGCTTCCATCATTGTGCCTTTTTTACACTGACAAATGTCAGCTTTAAGAAAAATCTCATTTTCACTTTCATAAATTCATATTGCTTTGTAACCCTCTAGAACATATATCTTTGGAAGATTCAGTCAGACATGTGCTGTCTTTGAATCTAGATGGCTTTACAATAGCCCAGAGCTATGCATTCTACCGGAGAAGGCAATGGCAAGCCACTCCAGTACTCTTGCCTGGAACATCCCATGGATGGAGGAACCTGGTAGGCTGCAGTCCGTGGGGTTGCTAAGGGTTGGACACGACTGAGCGACGTCACTTTCACTTTTCACTTTCACACATTGGAGAAGGAAATGGCAACCCACTCCAGTGTTCTTGTCTGGAGAATCCCAGGGATGGGGGAGCCTGGTGGGCTTCCTTCTATGGGGTCACACAGAGTTGAATACGACTGAAGTGACTTAGCAGCAGCAGCAGCAGCAGCAGCATGTATTCTACAAACTCATATGCCAAAGAGGTAGTATTCTATCAACTGACAGAAAGATGTTAAAATAGATCAATTTAAAGACCCTGCCCAGGAACTAGCTCAACATTTTGTTACACCCCACAAAATGCATTGCTAGTTAACTTGAAACTGTTTCACCTTCAATACGGATGGTTTTCATGCCAAATCATAACTTAGCTAATGGGGCAATCAACATCATTGACTTATATTACAAACACCAACAACTT
Organism: Moschus berezovskii; assembly: GCF_049115385.1. Classification (NCBI taxonomy): domain Eukaryota; kingdom Metazoa; phylum Chordata; class Mammalia; order Artiodactyla; family Moschidae; genus Moschus; species Moschus berezovskii. Next base: position 61,848,749 of record NC_142488.1, on the reverse strand, counting down.
GCTAGATACTAGGCTGGATTTTGGGGTTTTACAAAGAGAAATGAATCTCCGTAGTCTAGAACTTACAGGTGAATTCTAGAGGCCTGGTGGTGGTGGTTTAGTTGCTAAAGTCTTGTCTTGGCTCTTATGACCCCCTGAACTGTAGCCTTTCAGGCTCCTCTGTCCATGGGATTCTTCAGGCAAGAATACTGGAGTTGGTTGCCATTTCCTTCTCCAGGGGATCTTCCTGACCCAGGGATTGAACCTGGGTCTCCTGCATTGCAGGCAGATTCTTTACTGACTGTGCTACGAGGGAAGGCCCAGAGGCAAGGTAGCTGATACCAATGAAGACAATTATCATTGGATTTAACATATCATGTCAGTGCTACCATGGCACAATACTCTGTCAATTTCAAGAATAGGACTGAATCCTCTTGATAGTCTTAGTAGATATAGGATGTCCCTAGGAGAGATGAAGTCTTTATGGAGGGTTATCTTGAGAGGTACAAATGTGATCATGGCTCTCAGATACACTGTGAAAGAACTAAAGGTATCTGGGGTTAGAGGAGGGAGGATCTTTGTACAGGCAGCTAAGAGTAGATTAGGTAGGTTAGGTTGGAAAAATCTTCTGCAACCTTGAGTCTATGGATAATATATGAGATGGTGAAGCACACTTGAAAAAGTAGCTTTTAGAATCGTATAGTCAGATATGTGATAAAGGATCACCCAAGGAGACTTACCATCTGCTCCTTCACTGCTTTTGCTTCTTTTATTGCGGCGAACACGCCTATTTTCCTCTTCAGAGTATGACTTTTCTTTAGGGATGAAGAAATTCACAAGGGCCATCTGAAAAATAACGAGTAGATAAGTTAAATCTTGACCAAGTCAACTATTTTTGTTGTGGTTTAGTCACTAAGTCATTTCCAACTCTTTTGTGACCCATGGACTGCAGCCCACCAGGCTCCTCTGTCCATGGGATTCTCCAGGCAAGAATACTGGAGTGGGTTGCCATTTCCTTCTCCAGGGGATCTTCCCGACCCAGGATCAAATCCATGTCTCCTGCATTGGCAGGTAAATTCTTTACCACTGAGCCACCAGGGAAGCCCCCGTCAACAATAGCCAACAGAAAAAAACTGACTTTCTGTAGACAGTCTGCCCTCACTTTAAATTCATACTGTCTAAGATGAATAGATAAAGATGTGGTACATATATATATATATATATATATATGGAATGGAATATACAACAGAGAAATACTCATAAAAAAGAATGAAACATTGCCATTTGCAGAAACAAGGATGGACCTAGAGATTATCATATTAAGTGAAGTGAGACAAAGACAAAATCATATGATATTGCTAATATGTGGATTCTTAAAAACAGATACAAATGAACTTATTTACAAAGCAGAACTAGAACGACAGATATAGAAAAAAAACTTGTGGTTAAGAAAGGGGAAAGACGGGGAGGGATAAATTAGGAATCTGGGATTAACATATACTCACTACTATATATAGAGGAACGCTGGGCTGGAAGAAGCACAAGCTGGAATCAAGATTGCTGGGAGAAATATCAGTAACCTCAGATATGCAGATGACACCACCCTTATGGCAGAAAGTGAAGAGGAACTAAAAAGCCTCTTGATGAAAGTGAAAGAGGAGAGTGAAAAGGTTGGCTTGAAGCTCAACATTCAGAAAACTAAGATCATGGCATCTGGTCCCATCACTTCATGGGAAATAGATGGGGAAACAGTGGAAACAGTGTCAGACTTTATTTTTTTCGGCTCCAAAATCACTGCGGATGCTGATTGCAGCCAGGAAATTAAAAGACGATTACTCCTTGGAAGGAAAGTTATGACCAACCTAGATAGCATATTAAAAACCAGAGACATTACTTTGCCAACCAAGGTCTGTCTAGTCAAGGCTATGGTTTTTCCCGTGGTCACGTATGGATGTGAGATTTGGACTGTGAAGAAAGCTGATCGCCGAAGAATTGATGCTTTTGAACTGTGGTGCTGGAGAAGACTCTTGAGAGTCCCTTGGACTGCAAGGAGATCCAAACAGTCCATTCTAGAGGAGATCAATCCTGGGTGTTCATTGGAAGGACTGATGCTAAAGCTGAAACTGCAATACTTTGGCCACCTCATGCGACGAGTTGACTCACTGGAAAAAGACTCTGATGCTGGGAGGGATTGGGGGTGGGAGGAGATGGGGACGACAGAGGATGAGATGGCTGGATGGCATCACCGACTCAATGGACGTGACTTTGAGTGAACTCCGGGAGTTGGTGATGGACAGGGAGGCCTGGTGTGCTGTGATTCATGAGGTCGCAAGAGTCTGATACGACTGAGCGACTGAACTGAACTGAATTGATATATAGAATAGATAACAACAAGGACCTACTGTATAGCACAATGAACTATAAATATTTTGTAATAACCTGTAAGTGAAAAACCTTGAAATATATATATTCCTCTGAACTACTGTGCTGTACATCTGAAACTAACACAACATTGTAAATCAACAATACTTCAATAAAAAAAAAATTCAGAGTGTCTAAAGTCTAAGCTCACCCTCCCCTCCACTGTACAACTTCTTTCATTTTTGATACTATTATTATTTTAATAATGTAGGCATGAAATTTTGGTTAATATCTTCTGCCCCTCTGTCATCTGCCCCGAATATCTAATGGGTAATCCTTCAGTCCTCCTTGTCAGTATAGTTCTAGGGTTCAGAGATCCCAGTCATAGATTCCTAATTTCCCTCACATACTACTGATGTCTTCCCAGAACTAGACTTCAGCTTGTTACTCCTTCTTGGACCGCATTATTATACACCCATTATTTTTCCAGATTCCTATCTATGCTGAACTTTTGGTTTGTTCCCAGAATGCTGTGCATCCAATTATGATAGGATGGTATCACTTACGTTAACACTCTTCTGGGAGTTAGTAATGACAAAGTGCACAATTATTTTCTCCCTTTCTTAGTCCAGCAGAACTCCTATAGAACTTGTGGTCTATAAAATTCATTTCAGTACTTGGTCCTCTACTGTCTTATGATGATCTCTCATAATAATACAGTGTATTTCATATGTGAATGGGCCTGGTACCACTAATGATAATCACAGCTTAAATATATACCTGACTGAATTAAACCATAATTTTTCAGCATGAATGCTTATTTGTGACTAAAGAAAATGTGCTTGAGGAAAACAGTGGACCGAGTATTAGAAAATAGGATTGAAAGTGATTCCAAACCCAACTCTACCACTTATAGTTGTGTAAATTTGGGCAAGGTCCTTAAGTTTTATTTATTTTTTTTAATTTATTTTTTTTATTGGAGGCAAATTATTTTACAATATTGGTTGGTTTTGCCATACATTGACATGAATTCGCCCCGGGTTTACATAAGTTCCCCCTCCTGAACCCCCCTCCCACCTCCCTCCTCCCTTTATCCTCCCTCTGGGTCATCCCCGCATGCCAGCCCCGAGCATCCTATAACATGCATTGAACCTGAACTAGTGATTCTTTTCACATATGACAACATACGTGTTTCAATGCCATTCTCCCAAATCATCCCACCCTCACACTCTCCCATAGAGTCCCAAAGACTGTTCTATACATCTATGTCTCTTTTGCTGTCTCGTATACAGGGTTATCATTACCATCTTTCTAAATTCCATATATATGTGTTAGTATACTGTATTGGTGTTTTTCTTTATGGCTTACTTCACTCTGTATAATAGGCTCCAGTTTCATCCACCTCATTAGAACTGATTCAAATGTATTCTTTTTAATGGCTGAATAATACTCCATTGTGTATATGTACCAAAGCTTTCTTATTCATTCGTCTGCAGATGGACATCTAGGTTGCTTCCATGTCCTCGCTATTATAAACAGTGCTGCAATGAACATTGGAGTACATGTGTCTCTTTCAATTCTGGTTTCCTCGGTGTGTATGCCCAGGAGTGGGATTGCTGGATCATATGGTAGTTCTATTATCAGTTTTTTGAGGAATCTCCACACTGTTCTTCATAGTGGCTGTACTAGTTTGCATTCCCACCAACAGTGTCAGAGGGTTCCTTTCTCTCCACATCCTCTCCAGCACTTATTGCATGTAGACTTTTGGATAGCAGTCATTCTGACTGGTGTGAAATGGTATCTCATTGTGGTTTTGATTTCATTTCTCTGATTATGAGGGATGTTGAGCATTTTTCCATGTGTTTGTTAGCCATCTTTATGTCTTCTTTGGAGAAATGTCTGTTTAGTTCTTTGGCCCATTTTTTGATTGGGTCATTTATTTTTCTAGAATTGAACTGCAGGAGCTGCTTGTATATTTTGGAGATTAATCCTTTATCAGTTGCTTCATTTGCTATTATTTTCTCCCATTCTGAAGGCTGTCTTTTCACCTTGCTTATAGTTTCCTTTGCTGTGCAGAAGCTTTTGATTTTAATTAGGTCCCATTTGTTTAGTTTTGCTTTTATTTCCAATATTCTGGGAGGTGGGCCATGGAGGATCCTGCTGTGATTTATGTCGGAGAGTGTTTTGCCTACGTTCTCCTCTAGGAGTTTGATAGTTTCTGGTCTTACATTTAGCTCTCTAATCCATTTTGAGTTTATTTTTGTGTATGGTGTTAGGAAGTGTTCTAGTTTCATTCTTTTACAGGTGGCTGACCAGTTTTCCCAGCACCACTTGTTAAAGAGACTGTCTTTTCTCCATTTTATATTCTTGCCTCCTTTGTCAAAGATGAGATGTCCATAGGTGCGTGGATTTATCTCTGGGGTTTCTATTTTGTTCCATTGATCTATATTTCTGTCTTTATGCCAGTACCATACTGTCTTGATGATTGTGGCTTTGTAGTAGAGCCTGAAGTTCGGCAGGTTAATTCCCCCAGTTCCACTTTTCTTCCTAAAGATTGCTTTGGCTATTCGAGGTTTTTTGTATTTCCATACAAATTGTGAGATTATTTGTTCTAGTTCTGTGAAAAATATCGTTGGTAGCTTGATAGGGATTGCATTGAATGTATAAATTACTTTGGGTAGTATACTCATTTTTACAATATTTATTCTTCCAATCCATGAACATGGTATATTTCTCCATCTATTAGTGTCCTCTTTGATTGCTTTCAGTAGTGTTTTATAGTTTTCTATGTACAAGTCTTTTGTTTCCTTAGGTAGATATATTCCTAAGTATTTAATTCTTTTTGTTGCAACAGTGAATGGAATAGTTTCCTTAATTTCTCTTTCTATTTTCTCATTATTAGTGTATAGGAATGCAAGGGATTTCTGTGTGTTGATTTTATATCCTGCAACATTACTGTAATCATTGATTAGCTCTAGTAGTTTTCTGGTAGAGTCTCTAGGGTTTTCTGTGTAGAGGATCATGTCATCAGCGAACAGTGAATGTTTTACTTCTTCTTTTCCAATTTGGATTCCTTTTATGTCTTTTTCTGCTCTGATTGCTGGGGCCAAAACTTCCAGAACTATGTTGAATAGTAGTGGTGAGAGTGGGCACCCTTGTCTTGTTCCTGACTTTAGGGGAAATGTTTTCAGTTTTTCACCATTGAGGATAATGTTTGCTGTGGGTTTGTCATATATAGCTTTTATTATGTTGAGGTATGTCCCTTCTATCCCCACTTTCTGGAGGGTTTTTATCATAAATGGATGTTGAATTTTGTCGAAGGCTTTCTCTGCATCTATTGAGATAATCATATGATTTTTATTTTTCAGTTTGTTAATGTGGTGTATTATGTTGATTGTTTTGCGGATATTGAAGAATCCTTGCATTCCTGGGATAAAGCCCACTTGGTCATGATGTATGATCTTCTTAATATGTTGTTGGATTCTGATTGCTAGAATTTTGTTAAGGATTTTTGCATCTATGTTCATCAGTGATATTGGCCTGTAGTTTTCTTTTTTTGTGGGGTCTTTACCAGGTTTTGGGATTAGGGTGATTGTGGCCTCATTGAATGAGTTTGGAAGTTTCCCTTCCTCAGCAATTTTCTGGAAGAGTTTGAGTAGAATAGGTGTTAGCTCTTCTCTAAATTTTTGGTAGAATTCAGCTCTGAAGCCGTCTGGACCTGGGCTTTTGTTTGCTGGAAGATTCTTGATTACAGCCTCTAGTTCCGTGCTTGTGATGGGTCTGTTCAGATTTTCTATTTCTTCCTGGTTCAGTTTTGGAAAGTTGTACTTTTTTAGGAATTTGTCCATTTCTTTCAGGTTATTCATTTTATTGCCATATAATTGCTGATAGTATTCTCTAATAATCCTTTGTATTTCTGGTCCTTAAGTTTTAATTTCCTCATTTATAAATAGGGACAATAATTGTACTTGGTTCATTAAGAAGTTATTATGTTAGCAAGTACACAGCATGTAATATGCATTTAATAAATGAGAGATATTATTACAATTGAAATTAATATTAAAATAGACTTGTTAGATAGTTTAGAGGCTAAAAGGAAGAAATGAATCTATATTGTCATCCTAGTGTTGGTTCAATTCCAGAATATCCTCATGTCTGCTGCACCTTTGATTAATTGGAAAAAAGATGGGTAGAACTCAAGAAAGCCTTAACATTCTACACAAACTTTCTTCAAAAGCATATGATTTACTGTTTACATAGAAAAACTGCAGCCAATAGCCTTAATATACAAGGTTAGCGTTTTGCAGAATATATACATGTATTAAATACATAATTGATAAATGAATGTACAGGCAATCTCCAACTTGCCTTAGGGTTTGTTTTAAAATATTTAGGTTGAATCATATGAAATTGCCATTTTTGTATGTCAAAAATGGTTAAATATCAGCAATTTCACATAGTTAACTGAGCAGTGTTTTTGTTACTTCTTTCTTGTTGTTCAGTCACTAAGTTGTGTCCAGCTCTTTGCAACTCCATGAACTGCAACACACCAGGCTTCCCTGTGCCTCACTATCTCCTGGAGTTTCCTCAAACTCACGTCCATTGAGTCAGTGATGCCATCCAATCATCTCATCCTCTATTGCTCCCTTCTCACTTGTCTGGAATATAAAATGCATTTTCTTGTAGAATCAACATAATAAAGTCTGGCTAGGTTTTCAGACAAAGCCCATATAAAGTTACTTAACCCACAACATAAATCAGTTCAGTTCAGTTCAGTTCAGTAGCTCAGTTGTGTCTGACTCTTTGTGACCCCATGGACTGCAGCACGCCATGCCTCATTGTCCATCACCAACTCCCCAGAGTTTACTCAAACTCATGTCCATTGAGTCAGTGATGCCAACATAAATAACTTATCACAATAATAATGATATAATCCCAAACTGCTATTTATACTAAAATCTCAATTACTTTAGTGTAGAACAAGTAATTCTAGATAGAAGAGTGTTCTTAATAACTTTGAGTGCTGAAACTCCAACTATTTTGACTAGAAATTAGACTACAATATGATTTAACTCAGTGTTTACTGAATATGTAGAAAACTATTTGCCTGTACATTATATGGCACTAGCCCACAATGGTTTTAACTGTTTTTTTTTTTTTTTTAAGTTACAGTTACATTACAGAATGATACATGCTTTGTTAAGTAAAGAGAATCATAAAGTTCTCTGGGAGCAAGAGGAAAAGTATCGCTTCTTGCAGGAGGTGCTACTTCTATGAATCCTGTAGGATGTTGAGAATTTAGTGAGGAATGGGAAAATGAAAAGGAATTCCAGGCAAAAGGACCACTGTGGTTCAAGGTTCAGAGGAAAGAGAGAGAGAAAAGCTATTTTTGGAAATAAAAGTAGCTTAAAATAAGAGGTAGGAGGTGGTAAGGAATGGTAAGGAATGAGACAAGATACTAAACAAAGACCAGACCATGTTAAGGAATTAAAATTTTATCCTATAAAAGGGAGATCCTTGGAAGAATTTTTCCTTTTGAAAATTTTGTACTTTTATGAAAGTTTTAGCTATAATTTATATACAGTTAAGGGGCTTCCAGGGTGGGGCTGGTGGTAAAGAATCTGCCTGCCAACGCAGGAGACCAAGAGATGTGGGTTCAATCCCTGGGTTGGGAATACCGTCTAGAGAAGGAAATCGCAGCACACTCCAGTATTCTTGCCTGAAAAATTCCATGGACAGAGGAGCCTGGCGGGCTACAGTCCATGGGGCCTCAGAGTCAGACATGATTGAATGACTGAGCACACAAACAATAAAGTGCACGTATTTTAAACATACAATCTGAAAAATAAACACATTTGTAACCACCACTGAAATCAAGATATGGAACATTTCCATCACCCCAGAATTTCCCCTTGTGTCCCTTCCAATCATTCTTCATTGCTACCCCAAACCCAGGAACCACTGCTCTGATTCTATCACCATACCTTAGTTTTTCCCATTCTAGAAGTTTATATAAATGGAATCATGCAACATGATTATATGATTTTGTGTTGTTACTTTCCCTCAGCACAATGTCTGAGACTCATCCATATTATTGAATATTGGTAGTTCATTCCTTTTTCTTCCTGAGTAGTATTTAATTGTATGGATATACTATAGCTTTTTAACGCATCTGCCTTTTGAGGGACATTTTGGTTATCTCCAGTATGGGGCTATTATGAATAAAGCTGGTATGAGTATGAGTCTTTGTAGGGACATACGTTTTCATTTTTCTTGGGTCAACACCTACGGGTGGAACCTTAGGGATATATGGTAAGTATATACTGTAAGGAACTATCAAACTATTTTCCAGCAACTGGACCATTATATTAATATATTCCGACTGGCAATGTATGAGAGTTCCCGTGTTCTGCATCTTCACTACGTTTGATATTGTCAATTTTTAATTGTAGCCATGCTTGTGGATGCAAAGGAATTTTTCACTGTGGTTAGGTTTTGAATTCTTAACTTCTTATTAATGCTTTTTTTGGTCTCTTACCTTGCTGTCAACTATCAGATTTCACTTCACCTAGTTGTAACATCTTTTCCAGTCTCTTCAAATTTGCTGCATATAATCTTCTATAGGCTTGTCACCTCATTAAAACTAATTAAAAGCATGTACAAACAGAGTAAACAGGCAGGCAGTGTGTTTTTGAATGGTTTTTGCAATAAGTAAGATGCATATTCTCTGGTGGCTTACAAGTCATTTGTTTACTGCTTACTTCTGGTTGTGGTCTGGATAAGTGAATCTGTCAGAGAACTGAGTTTTACATAGGTATGTTATTACGGTATAATGCTATTTCTAGGGGAAAGGGATTTTGAGGGACAAATGGAGAACCTCCCCACCATCACCAGCCAGAATTCTAGAATTTTCTTTATACTCTTTGTGTTCCCTCATATTTTCAGCTCCTGTGAGGATTCTTGCAGGGTGTTCATCAGCTTCTTATGTCCTGATGGCAGCAGTGGGAGAATGTGCTCACATATTAATTGTTTCAAAGGGTCTGATGGGAGCCTGTGAAAACTGAGGCTCCCAGAGAAGGAGAGCTGAGGAAGAAACCAACTCCTACAGATAGCAGAAGCAACTCCAGTTTCCACGGGTAGTAGGAGTAGCTTAAAGTCCCTTCAGAGAGGCTGTTGGTGAGTATGGGACATTTAAAAGTCAAGTGTTCATTGCACGGGGACTGCCTGTATATGAAAATGATTTGAACAGAACATAGTTTCTATTTTCTCAATGAAAGCAACACAGAACAATGGTTAGACTGAAAGAAGATTCTTATTCACAGTGACCTTATTTGAGTCTCAATTGGAGGCAGGAGGGAAAACTAACCTCTGTGTAGTATAATGGTAAAGACAAAATCAGTGGCTTCTCAGACAAAATCTAGAATTCTAGCTTGAGTTTTGCATTCATTAGGATGGTCTCCAGAGGCAAGTTGTAGAATATGAACAAAACAGCCTTCTCTCTTCAAATATTTCTTTACTGTTGCACAAAGGAGGAGGCATCAGGAATGTTGGCCACAGCCAGGCAATTTGTTCAAGGGGACAAAAAAATCTAATCTTTACACTTTATTAACTGATTACAACCTTGTTTCCTATGGTAAAATTACATGTTAAACAGCACCTGCAGATGACAGGGATCTCAGCTGGAAACAATTCGTTAATGCTGAGACATGAGGGATAAATTCATTATTGCTAGTGACTCTCTCCTGAAGAAGGCAATGGCAACCCACTCCAGTACTCTTGCCTGGAAAATCCCATGGACAGAGGAGCCTGGTGGGCTGCAGTCCATGGGGTCGCTAAGAGTCGGACACGACTGAGCGACTTCATTTTCACGCACTGGAGAAGGAAATGGCAACTCACTCCAGTGTTCTTGCCTGGAGAATCCCAGGGACGGGGGAGCCTGGTGGGCTTCCGTCTATGGGGTCACACAGAGTCAGACACGACTGAAGTGACTTAGCAGCAGCAGCAGCAGCAATAAGTATCTCTCTGTCAAAAGAATAATAGAACTATCAGTAACCCATTCTATAAAGCCAGCATTTTATTTGACATGAATGAGACCACATTTCTTAAGATCAACCATGGTAAGGTAGACTAGGGACACGTTATACTACTGGCAGTTAGCAAATCAAATGGATCTTAAGAGTGAGAGATTCTATAGGTGAGTGGCTTTCAAACTTTGGTGTGCATCAGAATCTCCAGGCATGAGTATTAAAATATAGAATTCTGGGCCTTCCCCTTCCCAAAGATAGACTAAGTTGAAGTGAGACATAAGAATCTGACTTTTCAACTTGCTCACTATGGGATTCTGATGTAGATAGTTGTGGAACCAAATTTTGAGAAACTTCTACTGTATATTATTCATTTCTCAACTGGTTCATTATCTGGGGACTAAACAACGAAGTCCTGTCTTGCTACTGGTAATATAGGGGTCTCACATAGATAGTGTTTTAGGCCTTTTATTCTGTCATTTCTAGAGTTAATTTGTTTATAGAAATTGGTACTTCATCTCTCTCAAGAGGAGGCAGCCCCTACCAAGCCCTCTAAAATCAGAAATTCAACTACTTTTAAAAGGATTTCTCTTTCAATGTTCTTGAATAAATCTATTTTTCTATTGCAACCATTGCCATCACTCATCAGCAATCAGCTGGGACCATCAAATGAAATAAAAAAATTTAAACCCTGGGGTATTTAACAAAATCTTCAAGTGATTCCACATAGCAATATGTGAGCATCCCAGTACCAATGAGTCAAGTAGGATTGCTCAAACTAGTTTGATGTGTATGTCATGGATATAAAAATGAAGATAGAAGCTGGCATTGAATATACTCTCAATCTTATGAGAGCCCTTAACTCAAGATGCTTTGACTTTTGACAAAAGGTCTGGAGAGAGTCACTCAGGATGTTGCTATATGCTGAACAAACACTGATTATTTACCACATGGAGGGCACTGAACCGGACACTATCTTTAACATACATGAATCAACATCCAAATATCATCCTTTGCTTTGTCGTGCATGATAGTACTACATAACAGGAAGTACTAAGGTTTTAAAAGCAGTGTGACAAGAAGGAAAATGCAGTATGTGCTGTTGCTGAATGGAGTGTGCTGCCTTCTGAGAGAGAAGAAACAAGGACATTCAACACTGATCACAGCATCCCATGGGAGCTGCCACTAGCAGGGTCAGGGTAGAGGTAGCAGCCATCAGTCCAAATGTCAAAGGAAATTGGCACCCTAGACATCTCTGATGTGAATGCTGGGGACTATCCACTTTTTAAAAAAATATATCTGATGATGACTGAAATTATGTAGTAAATTAAACATGGAAATTAAAGAGAACCAAAATTTTTCACATAGAGCTAAAAGCAGTTACTGAATTCTTCTCTCTAGGTAGTTTGACTTAAAAATCACTGCCCCATAATGCAAGTGACCACAAAGTAGAAAGCAAAATAAAAAGAATAGTATCTTTATTTGAGGAGATTACCATAGTGTGGCATTGGCAAGAAATTATGCTACAGACCAGTTCAATGTCTGGCTTTTCATACCTCCTATTTTGGGGCTCTAGAGATCATTTAAGACATCAAATAATGCCAATGATTTTTAATATGAAAATTTCTTCTCTTCTATTGGTAGTAAACTCCTCAAAGTTTACTTGTAAGTTTTGAACCTGTGTGGTCTTGTCCTCTGGTTAAAGGGAAATCTGTCTAAGATGTACATTACAGGGAAAGGTGAGTTATTTTAAACACACATCTACTAACACAATGGGGGAAATGGATTTCTCCTCTGATCATCTGTTTCCTAGGTTTGGCCCTATTCCTAACATCCAGAACAGAACTGAAGAACAATTATGGAATTGATTCTCATCAATGGACAATGTAAGTTGTCTGTAGCTTTTTATGACTTTGAAATTCATACCTGCCAAAGATGGCACATTTACCTTGCTGAACTATTTTACTGTTGGAGTCATGTTTAATGTGAAATGGCAGGAGAGGTCCACCCCTACTGAGATTCTGGAAGTCAGCTGGTCTATGAGCATTAAAACAATGCTCACAGCTGACATGTACAGAGAGGCAATTACAGAAGAATACCCAAGCATCTTCAGTATGGTGAGCTTTATGGCATAACCATAAGCAGAAGGGGAATAAGAAATACTCTGAAGGATGCACTGAAGCATAGTTTCAAATAACATGACATAGTTGTGGGCTGCTTGGGAAAATAGCAACCGTGACCAGCTTGGAATGCAATAGTACAGAATTTGGAAACTTTCTGAGCAAAGGCTCTTTTTTAACTGACCACAAGTTGAACACAGAAATGCAGACACTGACAGGCTCTACAAATAGCAGTTGAAGCCACAAATCAAAAAGCAGTGTGTGTGTGTGTCATATAGAAAGAAAAGACTTTTGGTTGAAGATTTGCCTTTGATCCCTAGAAGTGTGGGTGAAGTTGGTAGTGACACCTTTGAATAAAAAGAAGGGCAGCAAAATATGTTAGATGTCACTGCCCTCTCTTGGGAGAATCTGCTTATGTAATAATTTCTCATACCCTAAAGTGAAAGACGCTTTGACACTATGATAAGCAGAAAAAGACACTTTGATAAGCAGAAAAACATATACTTCTTGTAATACCTGGAAATCACTTAAGGCTACTATCTGTGAATAGAATCAGTTTATATATCAGAATGTACCTGTAGAACTTATAAGTGCCAGGATAAAACCATCTCAGCCAATACTGAACTTGGTATTCAAAAAATATTAGCTTAAATACATTCTCTTAATTATGAATTCTTAAGTGATTTTTGAAAATTTTATAATAATGTTGCAGTTTATCTTTACAAAGCTGGACTAATAAAGGTTAGAGGGGCATTATGACCAAAAGGAGATTGCCTATGCAAGTTTAAATGAGGATTTCTTTCCTTGTCCAAAATTTCACTATGAAATCCCTTCTGGTTCCCAGTGGAGACCTAAACCTCATAAACTACCTCTAGATCACGTAGTCTATGACATTCAAGGTCAAGAAAGGTAGCTAGTGAAAAGAGAGTTGCAACAGTCTGAACTTGAAGGGGAGGGGAATAGGACTTAGGTAAGAAGCAAATTATGAAACAGATCCATTCAAAACATTGTAGAAAAATGAAGCAGTGAGAAGGATTTTAAGAAAAGATGAGTCATGAAAATGAAAGTGTTAGTTGCTCAATTGTGCAACCCCATGGACTGTAGCCCACCAGGCTCCTCTGTCCACGAGATTATCCAGGCAAAAATACTACAGTTGAGTTGCTATTCCCTTCATACCCACGGGGATGGGTGGATACCAATGATATGAACATAGATATGTGGCCGGTGGGGCTTCCCTGGTGGCTCAGACAGTAAAGAATCCACCTGTAATGTGGAAGACCTGGGTTCAATCCCTGGTTTGAGAAGATTCCCTGGAGGAGGGCACGGCAACCCACTCTAGTATTCTTGCCTGGAGAATCCCCATGGAGAGAGGAGCCTTGTGGGCTACAGTTTGTGAGGTTGCAAAGAGTTGGACACAACTGAGTGACTAAGCACACACCCACATGTGTGTGGACCATCAATCTAGGACTGGCTCAGAGAAATGTGAGTATAGAAAGTTAATCTCAAAGGGAAACGTCAGGCAGGATACGGTGTACGTACTGCAAAATTGAATTCAGTACAAGTATCTTAGGAGCAGGGAGGTAATCATGGTGATAAAATGAGCAGAGAATCAAATTGCAATAAATGCCTGTGAAGCACAAACCTGAGTATTGAGGGGAAAAGGAAAGGACTGGAACACAAATCCAGAACTTTAACACTTACATTACAATCATAAAGAGCAGAAAAGGACTGGTAATAAAGCTGCAAGTCCAGGAAGACTGTTGCACTGTGAGATTAATCGAATATTGCAATTTTGTCCTTAGATAACTTGTCATTTTAGTGTCTCTTTTATCTAAGTGTGCCCAGAGCCTCACTTGAAGTAAATACAGAACAACTGGTCATGAGACATAACGGCAGACCAATACTGTTTCAGTAGCTATAGAACAGAGAAAAAACAATTTTTTAAAAACATGGCTGTTGATTAGGAGTCACCATTAGGGAGTTTCTATGGAATTCCTGACTCTTGCTTACGACCAGGACAGTGAGTTAAGGAAGTTTCATGCTGAGTATTGTCTCATAAATCTTTTCTTTAACATTTCAACAGAGCTACCCAGGCAAACCTAGGTCTCCCGCATTGGAAGCCGACGCTTTAAACTCTGAGCCACCAGGGAAGCCCCCCAAAAAATTAAGATAAAATAAAAACAAGTGAAATGAAGTAGAGCAAAATATTCATTAAAGTCAGTTCTATGCATATCCATTGTTTGATTGTTAGTTTAGGAACTAAAGTCATCTTTCCATGGAGCAATGGAGAATTACATTTCTTTGTTTTCTACTGATCTCTTTCACCGAGCTTTAACCCCAATGAATTCTCTACTTTCTATTAATGAGTAAACAATATAGGTTTTCCCAATTTATAACTAATTGCTCCTAGTTACAAGTATCCCTTACAAATCCCTAAAAGATTATAAAGTTTAAAATTTGACAAGCATATGGACATCTGGATCAAGGTGGCTGACTGACTAAACAATTTTAGCTCCTCTTTTTCCCAAGATTCTTTATTAAGTAAGTTCTTTAAAAAAAGATTTAATGGAAAGACTAACAGAGGAAATTAGCAGTAAAGAGATTGCAGTATGTTTCTGAAAGAAAGTGGATAGGGTGCTGACTGGTAAAGAAGGGCTGAGAAAGAAACAGAGAGCTTACAGCCTGGAGGGTGCTGGTCTGCTCGAGTAGGACCCCAGAGAAGTTTGAAACTTGGAAATGCCAAGTAAGGGAGAGGGTGAGAATAGAATGTGAAAAATTCACTGAAAGCCTGTGTATTGACTAAAGCTCCAGAGTATAGACATCCTAGTATTCAGGCATTTATTCTCAATGCCCAAACAAACAAACAACCCAGAATATTATCCTCTAAAGAGACTGTAATCTAAGAACAATCTGAAGTTACCTACTATGGGCATTGGTGCCCCAGAGCAAAGATATCCACATTCTGGGATTTAGAGGTCCCCCACAGCATAATGGCTCTTTACACATGGGTGGGACTTACAGGCCTTACATTTGGGGTATCCAGCCACTTTTCCGGAGGAGGTAATGGCAACCCATGCCAGTACTCTTGCCTGGAAAATCCCATGGACAGAGGAGCCTGGTAGGCTGCAGCCCACGGGGTCGCAAAGAGTCGGACACGACTGAGCGACTTCACTTTCACTTTTCACTTTCATGCATTGGAGACGGAAATGGCAACCCACTCCAGTGTTCTTGCCTGGAGAATCCCAGGGACAGCGGAGCCTGGTGGGCTGCCGTCTATGGGGTCGTACAGAGTTGGACACAACTGAAGTGAGGCAGCAGCAGCAGCAGCCACTTTTCTCAACCTCTATATACACTGTTTCAGAACATCAAAGACAAAAAAAGATCCTGAAAACTCTCAGAGATGAAAAACATTAATAGTTAAAAGAAGAAGAATTAGAATAGATTGGTTAACTCATCAGCAACATTAGGTGATAGAGCAAACAATGGAGAGATGCCGTCAGAGTTCTTAGGAAAACTTATTTTGAACCTGCTGTTTTATTTTTAGCTAAATATAAATTAAGTTTGATGGTAAAAAAAAAAAAATTCCAGATTGCAAAGATTCAGATTTCACCTCTCACCCCTATCTTAGGAAGTTCCTTAGGAATATACTCTGGCAAAATGATAAAGAGATACGAGTAAAGAAAGAGAGACATGCGGGATTCTGTAAAGGGTGAACATAAAACTAGACAAAAATAAGTCCAAGGATGATAGCTACACAACAGGTCTAAGGGGCATTCAGTCAGAATGGAAGGAAGGAGGGTTCCAGGAGGGAAGAATACTAAAAATAAGAGAAGGGTGCTCAAGATTCTACTCACCTTTAAGGAATTAGAGAAACTGTGGATAGTGCAGATAAAATGAGGAAAAAATACAGGCAATTAGAAAATCCAGAAAAAAAAAAACATACAGACTAGGAAATGTTAAATCTCTCATAACCCTTGACAAAACAGAGGAAATTTTTAAATAGCCACAAGAGTATAAACACTGAATAATGATTTTTCACTTTCACAAATAACCAATTACAGAAGCATAGGCTAACTTAATTATAGAGATACTCAATTATAGATAAAGAACAAAACATAAATGTGATGCCTCTTGTCAATGTGAAAAGTAAAAGTACAAATGACAAGAGTTAGTAGGTAGAAGAGATGAGAGACAAAGGGAAGAACTAGTGGCTTCATCTGACAAATAAGAGTTATGAGATACTGCCCAGTTTATGGAAGAAGAAATAAAGGTCTAAGTATACTTCTCTAATAAACAGAGAGACTAAAAGGCATGATAACCACATTAGGATGAGAGGTTGAATAATTGAGGTAAAGAGTCATCACAGTAGAAAATTAATAAAGTCTAAAAGAGATAAATCAAGTAATAGCAGTATCTTTGGAAGCAATCACAGAAGAACTAGAGAAACAGTTAATAGAGTTAAAAGCAGTTAAAAGTAATAATCTCAGAGGATTAGAACTGGGAGTCGTGAGGGTTAGAACCATGAAATGTTGTTTACATTATAAACCTTTATGTACATAGTTCATATTTTTAAAAACCACATGCATATACTACTTGGCTACTCCAAAACAAACTAGGAACTTTGAAACAGGAATCTTTTGCCCCTACTAAACTCAAACCAGCCTCCAACAATCCTCACCTGAAAAAGAATGCTGGCACAGGGCCATCTAAGCATAGCTCCTGTCTCTCATTCCAACTGTCTCTTTCCTCTAATTCCTGCCCCAAAGCCTATGTCTTTTCTCTTAACACGAACTATGGATTAATTTACAACCATCTTTACCCTCAACCATGAAGATTACTTGTAATGGTTGAACATGGATATAATAATTGTACATATTTAAGGGTGCAAGTTTTCTGTGATTATGATTTCAGTGTGTCTGTATGAACAGTATGAAAAGGCAAAATGAGAGAAGACTGAATGAGGAACTCCCCAGGTCGGTAGGTGCCCCTTATGCTACTGGAGATCAGTGGAAAAATAAATCCAGAAAGAATGAAGGGATGGAGCCAAAGCAAAAACAATACCGAGTTGTGAATGTGACTGGTGATAGAAGCAAGGTCCGATGCTGTAAAGAGCAATATTGCATAGGAACCTGGAATGTTAGGTCCATGAATCAAGGCAAATTGGAAGTGGTCAAACAGTAGATGGCAAGAGTGAACGTTGACATTCTAGGAATCAGTGAACTAAAATGGACTGGAATGGGTGAATTTAACTCAGATGATCATTATATCTACGACTGTGGGCAGGAATCCCTTAGAAGAAATGGAGTAGCCATCATGGTCAACAAAAGAGTCCGAAATGCAGTACTTGGATGCAATCTCAAAAACAACAGAATGATCTTTGTTCGTTTCCAAGGCAAACCATTCAATATTACAATAATCCAAGCCTATGCCCCAACCAGTAACGCTGAAGAAGCGAAAGCTGAACAGTTCTATGAAGACCTACAAGACCTTTTACACCTAACACCCAAAAAAGATGTCCTTTTCATTATAGGGGACTGGAATGCAAAAGTAGGAAGTCAAGAAACACCTGGAGTAACAGGCAAATTTGGCCTTGGAGTACAGAGTAAAGCAGGGCAAAGGCTAATAGAGTTTTGCCAAGAGAATGCACTGGTCATAGCAAACACCCACTTTCAACAACACAAGAGAAGACTCTACATATGGACATCACCAGATGGTCAACACCGAAATCAGATTGATTATATTCTTCGCAGCCAAAGATGGAGAAGCTCTATACAGTTAGCAAAAACAAGACCAGGAGCTGACTGTGGCTCAGATCATGAACTCCTTATTGCCAAATTCAGACTTAAATTGAAGAAAGTAGGGAACACCACTAGACCATTCAGGTATGACCTAAATCAAATCCCTTATGATTATACAGTGGAAGTGAGAAACAGATTTAAGGGACTAGATCTGATAGACAGAGTGCCTGATGAACTATGGAGGGAGGTTCATGACATTGTACAGGAGACAGGAACCAAGACCATCCCCATGGAAAAGAAATGCAAAAAAGCAAAATGGCTGTCTGGGGAGGTCTTACAAATACCTGTGAAAAGAAGAGAAGCGAAAAGCAAAGGAGAAAAGGAAAGATATAAGCATCTGAATGCAGAGTTCCAAAGAATAACAAGGAAAAGAAAGCCTTCCCCAGTGATCAATGCAAAGAAATAGAGGAAAACAACAGAATAGGAAAGACTAGAGATCTCTTCAAGACAATTAGAGATAACAAGGGAACATTTAATGCAAAGATGGGCTCGATAAAGGACCAAAATGGTATGGACCTGACAGAAGCAGAAGATATTAAGAAGAGGTGGCAAGAATACACAGAAGAACTGTAAAAAAAGATCTTCACGACCAAGTTAATCACGACGGTGTGATTACTCACCTAGAGCCAGGAATTCTGGAATGTGAAGTCAAGTGGGCCTTAGAAAGCATCACTACGAACAAAGCTAGTGGAGGGGATGGAATTCCATTTGAGCTATTTCAAATCCTGAAAGATGATGCTGTGAAAGTGCTGCACTCAATATGCCAGCAAATTTGGAAAACTCAGCAGTGGCCACAGGACTGGAAAAGGTCAGTTTTCATTCCAATCCCAAAGAAAGGCAATGCAAAAGAATGCTCAGACTACTGCACAATTGCACTCATCTCACATGCTAGTAAAGTCATGCTCAACATTCTCCAAGCCAGGCTTCAGAAATACGTGAACCATGAAATTCCAGATGTTCAAGCTGGTTTTAGAAAAGGCAGAGGAACCAGAGATCAAATTGCCAACATCCGCTGGATCATGAAAAAAGCAAGAGTTCCAGAAAAACATCTATTTTTGCTTCATTGACTATGCCAAAGCCTTTGACTGTGTGGATCATAATAAACTGTGGAACATTCTGAAAGAGATGGGAATCCCAGACCACCTGACCTGCCTCTTGAGAAACCTGTATGCAGGTCAGGAAGCAACAGTTAGAACTGGACATGGAACTGGTTCCAAATAGGAAAAGGAATACGTCAAGGCTGTATATTGTCACCCTGCTTATTTAACTTATATGCAGAGTACATCATGAGGGATGCTGGGCTGGAAGAAGCACAGGCTGGAATCAAGATTGCTGGGAGAAATATCAATAACCTCAGATATGCAGATGACACCACCCTTATGGCAGAAAGTGAAGAGGAACTAAAAAGCTTCTTGATGAAAGTGAAAGAGGAGAGTGAAAATGTTGGCTTAAAGCTCAACATTCAGAAAACTAAGATCATGGCATCTGGTCCCATCACTTCATGGGAAATAGGTGGGGAAACAGTGGAAACAGTGTCTGAATTTGTTTTTTTGGGCTCCAAAATCACTGCAGATGCTGATTGCAGCCATGAAATTAAAAGACGCTTACTGCTTGGAAGGAAAGTTATGACCAATCTAGATAGCATATTAAAAAGCAGAGACATTACTTTGCCAACTAAGGTCCATCTAGTCAAGGCTATGGTTTTTCCCGTGGTCATGTATGGATGTGAGAGTTGGACTGTGAAGAAGGCTGATCGCCGAAGAATTGATGCTTTTGAACTGTGGTGCTGGAGAAGACTCTTGAGAGTCCCTTGGACTGCAAGGAGATCCAAGCAGTCCATTCTAAAGGAGATCAGTCCTGGGTGTTCATTGGAAGAACTGATGCTAAAGCTGAAACTCCAATACTTTGGCCGCTTCATGCGATGAGTTGACTCATTAGAAAAGACTCTGATGCTGGGAGGGATTGGGGGCGGGAGGAGAAGGGGACGACAGAGAATGAGATGGCTGGATGGCATCAACGACTCGATGGATGTGAGTTTGAGTGAACTCCTGGAGTTGGTGATGGACAGGGAGGCCTGGCGTGCTGTGGTTCATGGGGTTGCAAAGAGTCGGACACGACTTAGCGACTGAACTGAACTGAACTGAATGACTAATGATGTTGGGCATGTTTTCATATATCTTCTTTGAAGTATCTCTTTATATATTTCACCAATTAAAAAAAATTGAGTTTTTGTTCTTTGCCTGATAGCTCTACAATTTCCATTTAAGTCTATGATCTATTTTGAGTTATTTTTTGTAGAATATAAGCTATTAATCAAGGTTTTTATAAAAATAATGATGTCCAAATGTTCCAATATGATTATTATTAGATAGACTATGCTTTCTCTAATGAATTGCTTTACACCTTTCTTAAAGATCAATTGACCATATATCTGTGGGTCAACGAGCACTGTTCTGCTCGTTGATCTACCATCTATTGTCATATTAAAAACACTGTATCTTGATTACTGTTGCTTTCTTATGAACTTTGAGATCAGGTAGTCCTCCAATTTTTTTTTTTTCAAAGTTGTTTTATTTCAAAGTACTTTGAAATAAATTTTAGATATATAGATAGATATTATAGACAAATTTTAGAATTGATTTAATTTCTACAAAAAGAGTTAGGATAGATCAAGTTGGGGAAAACTGACATCTTAACATTATTTCACATATTTGAATGCATTAAGAAATATATATTTTTAAATGTCAATACTTCTGATTGTTTAATTGCTGCTATATATGAATGTAATTGATTTTTAAATAGAGAGTTTGTGTCCTGCGAACTTGTTATATTCACTTACCAGTTTTTAGTGGTTGTTTTGTAGACTTTGTATGATTTTCTACAAACATGATCACATTGTCTGCATATAAAGACAGCTGAATTTTCTTTCAAAACTGATTGTTGCTATTCAGTTGCTCAGTCATGTCTGACTTTTTGCGACCCCATGAACTGCAGCACGCCAGGCTTGCCTGTCATTCACCATCTCCCAGAGCTTGCTCAAACTCATGCCCATTGAGTCGGTGATGCCATCCAACCATCTTGTTCTCTGTTGTCCACTTATCCTCATTGCTTTCAATCTTTCCCAGAATCAAAGTCTTTTCTAATGAGTTGGTTCTTCGCATTAGGTGATCAAAGTATTGGAGCTTCAGCTTCATCATCAGTGCTTCCAATGAATATTCAGGACTGATTTCCTTTAGTATTGATGCCATTATTGCCTTTATGCCTACCATAGTTTGGCCTCAGTCCAAATACAGGGAGGGAACACAGCCTTATCCATCATCAGAAAATTGGTCAAAACTGGTAACTTGTAATTTTTATTTTCTTTCCTTATGGCACTAGTTAGAACCTTCCTCACAAAGCTGACAAGAAATGATGTCAGTAGACATTCTGACCTTGTTCTTCATCTTAGAAGGAAAGCATTTAGCATTTACCATAAAGTACGATGTTAGCTATAGGGTTTCTGAAGAAGATCCCCTCTACTCCTAGTTTTTTTAGGAATCTTATCATGGGTTTGTTTCCTGGTGGCTCAGAGGTTAAAGCGTCTGCCTCCAATGCGGGAGACCCGGGTTCGATCCCTGGGTCGGGAAGATCCCCTGGAGAAGGAAATGGTAACCCACTCCAGTATTCTTGCCTGGAGAATCCCATGGACGGAGAAGCCTGGTAGGCTATAGTCCACGGGGTCGCAAAGAGTCGGACACGACTGAGCGACTGAACGGAACGGATCATGGGTTTGCATTGGATTTTGTTAACCACTTTGTCTGCATTGATTGACATGAACATATGATTTTCCTTCCTGAGTCTTTTAATAGGGTTAATCACATAGATTATTTCCCCACTTAAAAAAAAGCAAAAGTGTAACTGACACACAAATTAAAATCAACCCAGTGGAAATCTAGTTCTATATTCAGAGGCCTTGACTAAAATATTAGGAGAAGAACTCAAAATCTTGTTCAGGTGGGCAGACATTTATGAATGGACATTTTCCTGTCCGTCCTATCATCCATCCATCCCCATTCACTCATGCATCTATCCATTCACTGTTTGCTAGGCACTTTTTCTAGTAAAATAGTGTACAAGGCACTGAGGATATAAAGAATTTTGTAGACCTTGTTATTCTGAGTTTTACAATCTGTCTAGTGAGGAGATAAACAACAAATCCCATTGATGTGATGAATGCCATAGTAAGGTCTTGGAGGAAAGTCAATGAAATCATAGAGAAGGAAGTTATCTGCTTGAGGTAAGGAAGCTGGGGTGGATGTCTTTTGAGTGGGCATTTGAAAAGTAAGCAGAAGATTTCTAGACAGATGAGAAGAGCATTTCCAGAGAAGTGGTTTAACTTAGGGCAGTGCTTTAGAAATTTTTCCATACTTCCAAACCATTTTCCACTCATTTTAGAGAAATTCTGCACTCTATTACTATACACACATACACTTATATATGTATATACACACACACATATGGGCTTCCCAGGTAGCGCTAGTGGTAAAGAACCCTCCTGCAAATGCAGGAGACATGAGATGTGGGTTTGATCCCTGGGTCGGGAAGATCTCCTGGAGGAGGGCATGGCAACTCACTCTAATATTTTTGCCTGGAGAATCCCATGGACAGAGGAGCCTGGCAGGCTACAGTCCATGGGGTCGCAAATAGTCAGACATGACTGAATCAACTTAGCACACACACATAAACATACACACACACACACTTATTTGTTTAAATATAATGAAGTGCTTTTCTATAACCCAGAACAGAATCTAAGCTCTAGGAAGAAACATGTTGGACCCTGGCAGACCACTGTCAGTTTGTGAGGCACAGC
The DNA here is from genome assembly GCF_049115385.1 of Moschus berezovskii. NCBI lineage: Eukaryota > Metazoa > Chordata > Mammalia > Artiodactyla > Moschidae > Moschus > Moschus berezovskii. Next base: position 61,825,615 of record NC_142488.1, on the reverse strand, counting down.
CCTGTGTGAAGGAGCAGACGGTCACTGGTAAACAATCAGAAACTAGGCGCAGCTTCTTGGGGGTAGTTGTCTAACCTCAGAAACATGTCAATCAAGCATTAAGCATGCAATTAGAAATATTCCAGCTTCAAAGCTTGTATGTTTGCCTAAGGACCTAAATTACCATTTACTCACTCTCTGATTACCCCAGCTCCATGACGAGCCAAGTTCTACCTAGCATTGCCAAAAAAACAGCAAGAATTCTTTTAATCGCTTTAAACAAGTTTTCAAATTTCTTTGGCAAATCAAGTCAACTGTACAGTATCTTGCTGGTGTCTTCAGTTGACACTGAACTGGGACTGTGCAGAGCCCAGTTCTAAGAAATAAATAATGTTACGAATTATGTTAGTACTGAGATTCCCAAGTGTGAGCACTTGCCAGTCACAATTTCTGACCTGTGCTAATAGTATCTGTGGAGATAGTAATCAGAGATCTCATCTCTTATCAGTTGATATCTACTTGTGTGGAAAGTGTTGACATATCTGCTAGAGAGTTGATTAGAAATGTTTTGCATTACTTCTTGCCAATAAAGGTCAAATTATGTTAAAATACACACCTTTAATATAAAATGGAAGGTTTTGTAGAACGAAGAAACTTCTACATGTAAGTTGGTGGCACATTTCTTTCCAGCAGCATTCAGTACCACAGAGCTCAAGTTATTCAAAGGATAAGAGTCACCATGGAGTTTCTTTTTTGTCAAGAATATTATGCTACCAAAACTATTCTGAGTTCCCACTGCAGTGTTTTTCAACTATTTAAAAATTTAATCTATGCCTGCTTTAGTAACTGTTTAACTCTTTATGTCATTCCTGTTTCTGATGGCAACCTGTTTCCCAAGGAAGTATCCCTGATTTATAATTATCTGCTGTGTATCTACACCAGCTAAATACTTAATCAGACTACTTTTAACAGTTTCCATTATGAGAACAGTAGATATTTATTTCTATGCTTTTTTTGTAAACAAAAGTGATAAGCATTCTCTTCATTCCAAAAATCATTGCCTCATTGTTTACATGGGTTTCATTCACACTTATCACCACCTTTTACTTCAACTACTCCCCAAAGATTTAGCAGTTATCTGAAGAAATTTGCTCAAACGGCTCTAAATTTACTCACCAAGTGCAACACAAAAAATGTCTACACTTCCATAAAACCTCAATCATTCATTTAATAAACACCTATGGCTAAAATACTGTGGAATGCAAGATATTATGCAATGTAATAGGGATACAAATAAAGTGAGATGTGACCTTTGCCCTCTACATAGTCACTGTTTAGAATGATGGATCTTAACCAGGGCCAAGTATCAGAATTACTTGGAGAGTCTTGGCAAAATTGACATAGACACTGCTGAGATCACCACTTGAGGAAGTAAAGTTTGAAGCAGTTTCTAAAGCTTTAGTAGCTTGATAAATAGAGATAGAACTTAAGGGACATCATAGGTAGAGGGAATACTATGTACAAACATATTAAAGCATGCTGCTTAACTCTAAATTTTCTTATCTATAAAATGGGAATTATAATCACCTTGCTGTGATTCATGGGGTTGCAAAGAGTCGGACAAGACTGAGCGACTGAACTGAACTGAACTGAACTGATAGTGTTACAGGAATGAAATGAGAACATGTATGAAAGTGGCTGGTGTTTTGTAGATGTCCAATCAAAGTTGTGTTCTTTGTCCTAACATTCAAGGTAAAATTGATTTAAGAAAGAAAATTTTTCCACCTAGTGTGACCCTGAAGAAATGAAACACTGAATGGATAAGATGTAATCAGTATTAAGAGGGGAATGACAAGTTTGTGGCTGGAAGAGATAGCAGTGCTGGGCGTACCCGAAAGGGAGGACCTAAGTTAGGGTTACAAGGCAATCAAAATCAGATTTTGAAGAGTTTTAAAAGAAATTGTATACCTGCAAGTTATATGGTGATGGGAAAAGGAATTAAAAGTCACTCTGGTTATCTGATCCTAAAGTGAGAAGAAATCATGCTGCATGTATATTCTGAGTACATTTTAGTCTTTCTTGCTACTATTTCCATTTTCAGGAGGTGAGGATAAAAAATAGGATGTTTTGTGTGTGTGTGTGTGTGTGTGGTGATGGTAGGAAGGGAGAGGAGAATAAAGAGAAGCACTGGATACATTCAGAAAAACAGCCATCGTATTTACCAATAAAACTCCCTCTACTTTCTGTACAACGATCTCATTGAATTGATTCTCTATGAACAGTGACTTAACATTCACTTTAGCAGATACCTCCTTTGCCTATGTTGTAGCTAATTAATACAGAAGTACAAAATCTACACATTTATAAAATGGTAGTAGCTTGAATTTTAGACACTTTTTCCCAATATAAATGGAGCCTAACATTTTATAAGCATTTGTTCCCTTAATTCCAATAAAGGGAGAATTGGTTAGTAAAACAAAAACTATTGTTTAAAACATTCATAGATTGTAACAAAAAGTGAATAACATTGTCACTAGTGAAATGCAAATTAAATCAACAATAAGGTACGACTACACATTCATTAGAAAGGATAAAATTTTAACAAAAACTGACAATACCAATTGCTGGCCAGGATGCAAAGCAATAGGACCTCTCATTCATTGTCAGTGAGAATGCAAAATTGTACAGCCAATTTAGAAAACAGTTTATAAGTTTCTTACAAAGCTCAACATACAATGCAGCAATTACACTCCTAAATATTTACCCAATTAATCTGAAACATATTTACACACAAAAAGTAGCAGGCAAATATTTATAGCAATTTTGTTCATAATCACAAAATGCTAGAAACAATCAAGATTCTCTTCAATAGATACATGGATAAATAAACTTTATACATACATATAGTAGAATGATCAGTAATAAAAAAGGAATAAGCTATTAGGCTACACAAAGATGTGGCTGAATCTAAAATATATACTGCTAAGTGAAAGAAACCAGTTGGAAAGGTTACATGCTGCAAGACAAAACTATAGAAATGGTAGGCAAACAGATGATTGGTGGTTGCCAGAGGTTTGAGGAGGAGGAGGCAAGGATGAGTACATGGAGCACAAGGCTGCCTTTTTAAAAGGGTGGTGAGACTATTTTTTATGACATTGCAATGGTAGATACATAACACTATGCATTTTTCAAAACCCATAAACCTTAGATCACAAAGAGTGAATAATATGTATGCAAAGTTTAAAAAGTCATTTAAGAAGTCATCAAGAAATTGATCGCAGGATGGAATGCAGAATGTGACAGAAATACTAATTATATTACATATGTATGAAATAACCTCACTGAAGCAGGTGGGGAGAAAAAGAGCTGACCTAAGTAACTTTGGAAATTAATAGAGTTTGTCAGACTAAAGACAAAAGATACTTCTGATAAAGTCGCCTCTGTGGAGGTGTGAGTTAACAATTCTGAAAACACTGTTAGGTGTTAAATTTGGATGATGAAGTGGATGGTGGGTAGGAGTGGGAGGGCAAGCAGGAGAGAAGGCTAGAATGATCCATATAGTAATAGTTTAGAGTTGGAGACAGCAGTATGAACTTCCGTTTAGCTTCATATAGATAATATTGTAAAATAATTTGCCTCCAATAAAAAATAAATTAAATAATTTAAAAAAAGAATATATACAGATATGCATATAAATATTGGCTAGAATATATACATGTTTTTTCCTCTGTCAGCTGAGAAGGCTTAGAAGTAATGATGCCTCAGTAGGATCAAGCACTCGGGCCAAGGTTTTTAGTAATATTTTCCAGTAAGAAGGACCAGGGATCCTTGGAGAATTGGTTCATGATAGGACTGCTGGAAGCAGGAAATGAACATGTTAGCCGATAGCATGTTGTAGTGCCATAAAGAACTATTTAGTAGAAGTCCACAGGGATGGTGGCATGTCAAATGACAGGGGCCAAATGGAAAAGCTCCTAATAGCCAAAGCTTGAACAATTAGAGCAATAAAATAAAGTAGTATTAGATTATAATCCAAAGTATTAAACACATATCCTTTTGTCTATATTTATATAAACAAACAATTAAGCAAACAAACAAATAGCCAGGTGACAAATCAACTATATAGAAGAATCCCAAACAATTTATGTAGCTATTTCACCCTCAAGAAGCTGGAGCATAACTCTCCACTCCTTAAACTGCACTGCACACCATAACTTTCAAAGTGTACAGCATGACAAGGGGGAAATTAATAATTTTACACTTGAGAAACCCAATGAACACTAGCTCAGCTAGGTGATCAAGATTAACATCAACAGAGGTAAGTAAAATAGCTGACCAGTAACCCTCAAAACTGTTAAGGTCATTGAAAACAAGGAAAGTCTGAGAAATTGTCATTGTCAAGAGAAGACTCACAGTGGACATTATGGCATCCTGTATGGAAATTCTAAGAGAAAAAGGACATTAGATAGAAACTAAGGAAATGTGAATAAACTATGAGTTTTAGTTAATAATAATACATCGATATTAGTTCTTTTGATGTGGCAAATGTACCACTCTAATGTAATAGGGCCTACTGGCATAGACTGTACAGGAACTATACTATCTTTGAGCCTTTCTGTAAATCAAAAGCTATTTCAAAGTAAAAAACTTATTTTTAAAATTTTATATTTTAAATATTGCATTAAGATTTAATGTAATTTAAATATTGCAATTTGTCTAGGAAAAACTGGACAAATACATAACCTAAAATAAAACCAGAAAAACTTGCCAAAGCAGTGGTGAAGGAAAAGAAAAAGATATTTCCAGAGTGGGATCACTCTATGAAGATTCCCAGCACAAAGGAAAAGGAGAAAAGTATGCATACAAAAAAAGCTGCTTTCACTGCAGTGACATGCAAAATCTTATCTGGCAAGGTTAAATAGCAATGCTGTGGAATGTCATGATAGCACAATAGGAATTAGCCAAATAACTTAGCCTGCAGTTACCCACAGACTAATTGGTTTTCTGAAGAACCACATTCCAAAGTTTACCCAAATCATGAGGCCTACAAAGATTTATTTTTAATGTCTTTTTTTTGCTTTCAGATAATGCTAAAATTGAATTCTTTTAGACATAAAATACAATTTGAAACTTCGTTATTGTATCTTCCAAATGTAAAAACTGACTTCTGATTTTTTTACAATCCCAAGCAGAATCCAAGGTTTTTTCACCTGCAGATTTGATCTTTATAAGCGAATTCATAGTATGTCCAAAATGAAGGGCTCATCTATGGCCACTATTAGAACTGAACTTTGAAAGAAACACCAGTACCAAGAATGACAAAATTGTGTAGACCCATGTACTAGACTGGACTTGAAGTAGCCATAATATAAAAGTCAAGGCCACTGGAGAGGGCAGGGGGAGGCAAGAGCTCAATGGCAGCATACGATTATTTCACATCACATATACTTGTTAATCTGCATGACACTAGGGTTGTGTCTATGTCTCCTTGAGAAACAAGTTGGCGGTCTTATGGTTCTGAGTTTCCCTGACATATTTATACTGTTTTTCCTTTGGGTAATTACAGCTTATTAGCCCTAGTTATATTCTCATGTTGCATAGTAAATTATTCTCCTCTCTCCTTGGTGTTTACACCCTTCAGACAGTGTGTCCCCACCCCCTTCCCCTTTAGTCATCACTTACCTAAATTGTATAGACAAAATTCTTTTAATCTTTGCTCATAAATCAATCCCTCTGGCCCCTTAATCATTTTTTGTTACTCTTCTCTGAACTCTCTCCAATTAATCTATATCTTTTCAGTTAATGAGTTCTGAGAAGCTGAATAGTCCAGGTGTGATCCTAGTTATGTTTGGTGTCTATGTATTTGCAAATGCACCCAAGGGTCTTTTGTAATAGGGACAGAAAATGTAATAAATTAACAGTGACTTTTCTGCCTATTTTATAGTACTCAAAATGGTTAATTACCCTTCAGCTGTGGGTTTTCATCAGTGGCCATTTCTCAAGTTCAACTTCTGTTAGATTTCAAAATCTATTATAGTCCTGCTGTTAACCAGTCACAAATACTTCAAGTATCTGTCAAAAATAAATCTATTGAGATTCAATCCAACCAGTTGTTTTCAAAAGAACTCTATGTTTAATTCTTCCAGATATTTTTTTTTCAAGCCAGTCTATGTATACAGACACCACCAAAGTTGACTGCCTTCATTGGAGAAACTAAGATGAAGTTTAGAAATGGTTTTGAAAAAACTGAAAGGAAATTAACTCCCTTGACTGCTAAAGGAATGAAGGTTCTTTTTGTAGGAAAAAAGGTAATACATTTTTAGAGAACTGTCACTTCATGGTAAAGGCAGACTATTTCAGAATAATGATTTCTTTCCAAAGAGTTCAACTTCCCTTTCACTATCAATAGGTATTCAGCTCCCTTTAGGAGAAGTGATGGGTTCGTCTACTCTTAATTTCAGGAAATACGTCAGTTTGGGGATAATTCATCCCCATGAATACTTATAATCATTAATTCCCTTCCATTTCCTTCTGCTGACATTTCTTTGCCTTTTTTAGTGTACTTACACCCACAAGAAGGTATATGGTCAGTTAACAGATGGTTACTAAGCATCTACATTGTGCAAAAATTGTACCAGAGGTTACAGAAAAGAACATATATGAGAGGAGAACCTCAAAATACATTTCATATTTGCATAGGAAGGTTTTGAGGGTAGTAAAACACAAAGCACATAAAAACCTGAAAAGGACTTAAAACATATTGCATTAAAAAACGCTATTATTAAAAAATAGAAAATTTAAGTGGCAGGGGAATTAGGAGTAAAGGAGTCATTAGCATAAAATAGAGTTAATCTGGGATGACTTGATGGAAAAAATGAAAGGTGAAATTAGTCAGTTTTCGTCCTCTGGCATGTAGCTTTTGATGAGAAAATGTGCTCAAACAATGGCTAAAGAAAGGTTTGAGGATTATCTGTGGATTATATTTATCTGTGATACCTTTGCCTATTAGCACAAGCACTAGGAACTGGGCTTTATAAGCTTACTGTGATTCTGAAATATTCTTGTTGTTTTGAGATCAAACACCTTAATCTATATGACATCAAATATACAAATGGAAATATAGCCCAGTGGGGAAAAGGTAACAACTTTTCTGTAAGTAGAAATCATATCTTGATTCATTTACAAGAGTTCTTTTCTTTTTCTTTTATTATTATTATTTTTAATTTATTTATTTTAATTGGAGGCTAATTACTTTACATTATTGTATTGGTTTTGCCATACATTGACATGAATCTGCTGGTGTTGGGGCCAGTATGAGGAAAGCAGGAGAGACTCCATCTTGAAGCCTGTCATTTATCTTGAAGACTGGATGTGAATTGGCCTGAACCCTGCCGGAGAGTAAGGAAACCGTTGCTAGTGAAAACCAGGTCTCCTGGAGACTTCCTTTCCTACAGATGACAAATGGAGACTGTAGTTGAAGTCAGACTGCCCTTGTTAGATTAACCATGGAGATATACCCCCTAGATGTAAAATCATTGTCTCCCCCCACTCCCCCCCCCCGGCCGGCTTTAACCTTAATTGTTTGTTCTTCTAGCACCTACTTGTTGTAAACCTCAATCATATACAACAAAGAGGTTGCTAACATGTAAGTAGTCATGTAGTGGGGGGTGTAAAACTGGGCCTCTCAGAAACATCAGGGTCCTTGTTGAGAACTAATTCCCCTTGAACCTGCTGGCGTAATAAACTGTACTCCATTTTCTGGAGTGTCTTCTGAGGTTTGTTTTGCAACTCCGGATTCCACAACAGTGTCAACTGGGAAACCACTGGATGCCATTTATTTGGGTTTTCAATACTTTTTTTTAAGATTACACACTAAAGATTGCTTAAAAATAAAAATCAGTTCATATAGAAGGTGGGGGAAGACAATTTTAGGATAGTAAAAAAAGGGGACTGTAAAAAATGTAAATGATGAGCACTGATTGACACTGACAAACACGATTTATTGTGTTCCTATCATGCACTAGGCACCATTCTAGGTATTTTTGCAAAGTGCTTCTGAAAATTTTTCTATGCAAGTAGCCTTAAGAACAGAAGAGATTAATATTACTAATGCTGATAATTCTTTTGGTTTATATTATAAATTCACATATACATTGCATTCTACTTCATAATAAATATTTTACCATAAAAATGATGCTTTAAACTGTTTACTATTAATTAAAACAGTCACAGAAGGAAAATGCTACATGTTTATCCTATAACCTTTCTGTAATCCCAGCCTGGTATGTCTGATCTCATTTAATTCTCACATTAGCACTCTGAAGTAGTTATTATTCCCATTTTGTAGATGTGGAACTTGGGGCTCAGAAAGATTATCAAACACAGGTGTGTCTGCCTTCAACGTCGATCATGTATCACTTGAGACAGAAGAATTAACAAATTAGAAAAGATGTTGAAAACTGTTAATACCTTGCCCATGAACTTCATTTCACACACAGGAAAACTGAGGCCAAAAGAGGATATATGACAAGGAAGCCACACTAGTTAAAACAGATCAGAATCTTCACTTTATCTACCCTCTCCCATACCAGACAGGTAAGGTGCTACTATTATGAGCTCCCATAGCACCCATCACATCCACATTTAATTTTCTTTCGATTATTGCTTGTTTAGTTGTCTGACTCCTCTACTAGACTTTAAAAGCCCTAGGAGGGCCAAGACTAGGTTGGTTTTGTTCCAGCACTTAGGAAAGTGACAACTGCGAAGTAAGCACTCAGAAGATGGGTTTTACATGTATGTACATCTGCTTTAATTCTTTTTTTAATTCATTATACCACACAGTCTATTTTAACATTTTTGCTAGTGATCTGAAAGACTGTGTGTGTTTAAGACTGCTAGATGACACAAGTTCTCTCCATACAAGATGCTTTGACAACAAGGAAATATTACAACAATAAAGATCTAATAAGACTCACGAGAGAGTTGAAGAGGTAAAATTTCCTATTGAGTGAGTAAGATAACATATTTAGGAGGAAGAATAAATCATGTAAGATGACAGTCTCTGAGCTTCTACTTTTAACACAGAAATGATATTTTAGAACCCTGTAAACTATACCACGAAGACATTGCTAGGACACCATTCAGAAAGGACACTAGAAAGAAAGACAAAAGTAACTTTCTTTCTCTTTTGCAATGAAACCTACTGGGGGAATATGGCAGGAACCTAAAGGAGATTAGAAGGAAGTTGGAAAATGTTTAATGGACAACTACAGGAAAAAAACTATGAAGGTGATGGGAATATTCGGTATTATATAAGAGACAAGATAGGATTCACCCATCTGGGAGGAACAGTATTCAGACAGACAGTCACTATGTGCAACTCATTGTGATGCCATGGACTGCAGCCCACCAGGCTCCTCTGTCCATGGGATTTCCCAGGCAAGAATACTGGAGCAGTATTGCCATTTCCTTCTTCAGGGGATCTTCCCAGCTCAGGGATCAAACCTGGGTCTCTTGCATTGGTAGGCATATTCTTTACCACCTGAGCCACCAGGGAAGCCCAGAACAGTATTACTGATGTTTAAAAGTAACATATAGAGATGTTCTGGATTTGGATCAAAAAAATCTATATTTAATCTGTAGCTCTATTACTTTCTAGCCAGGTAACGTTGAGAAGCTCAATTATACTTTCTGAATCTGTCTCCTCTTCTAAAACGTCTGAGAAGCTGCACTGCATGATGGTTACACTTCTGTTAATAACCGAGTAAGCTCCTGTCAAACCAATCATTCTGCAGATAACAAGTGTAAACTCTGGGTAAAATAAAAAAAAAAAAACAAAATTACCTGAAGGACCTGGGGGGTAAAACCAAAGCTGGTAGATGATAGATGTGGGGAGAATTGATATTTTAAGAAAAGAGAAATGGAGTCAGTTTACCATTGTGAAAAATGTTTTTCAGCACCTCATGGGGTAGCTACAACTCATATTAATCTGTGGTCTCACTTCCTTGAAGAACTAGAGGACCAAGTTCAAGGTTAATCACAGCCATTGGAAAGTGAGAGGAAATCCTGAAAAGGAGAGAGACAGAAGGGTATCCCAAATTCTGCCTGTAAATTCTGTCTGACTCTCTTGCAGACCCCTGAATTGTATACATACAGAGTAGACTACAAGCAGCCCAGCTAAAATTAAAAGTATGGAACTTTTTGATTTGAGCTATATCCCATTGCAGAGGAGATAGGGTTTACAGTGTGAATTCAGCCAAATTAAATGCTTACTTCAAAAAAATACTTTTTAGAGGAATATAACAAAGCCTCTATAATATATTCTTCTCTAATATCCAGCATAAAGTCCAAAATTATTTAACGTATTTAAAAAAAAACTAGAAAATGCGATTCATTCTCAAGAGAAAAGACAATCAAGAGAGCAATTCTCAAATTTTAAAGCAGCTATCTTAACTATGCTCTGGGATGTAAAGGAAAATATACTTGTCATAAATGAAAAGACAGAAAATCTCAACAAAGAAACAGTATCTTATATAAAAAATAATAAAACGAAAATTTCAAAACAGAAAAATCCAATACCTGAAAAGTAAAACTTTATTCATTTAACAGCTGAAGTCCATGAAATGACACATAGTGAATTTGATGGATAGACTCAGAGAAATTGTCCAATCTTAACACTACAGAGAAAAAAGAATGGAAAAAATAAGCAGAGCTTCAAAGACCCATGAGATGAAGCAGAGCCTAAGAGGCCTGTGAGATACCAAGTGGTCTCTCTCTGTGTGTGTACTAAGTTGCATTGGTTGTGTCTGACACTTTGCAATCCCATGGACTGTAGCCTGCCAGGCTCCTCTGTCCGAGGGATTCTCAAGGCAAAGACTATTGGAATGGGTTGCCATGCCCTCCTCCAGGGGATCTTCCCAACCCAGGATTGAACCCGTGTCTCTCATGTCTCCTGCATTAGTTCCACTTAGGAAGCCCCATCTACTTCATAAGCACTTTCAAAAAGGAACCAGGATAGTGGGTATGGAACTGCCTCGCACATAGGCAATAATTAGCAGATAGCTCAATACTGTTGAAGTATCTATGAGAGATATGCAACAATAATTAAACATTTGTGCCAAAGAAGATACATTCAACTTTATCCTTGTGAATTTATCATTCAGTTCAGTTCAGTCGCTCAGTCATGTCCGACTCTTTGCGACCCCATGAATCACAGCACACCAGGCCTCCCTGTCCATCACCAACTCCCGGAGTTCACTCAAACTCATGTCCATCGAGTCGGTGATGCCATCCAGCCATCTCATTCTCTGTCGTCCCCATCTCCTCCCACCCCCAATCCCTCTCAGCATCAAAGTCTTTTCCTATGAGTCAACTCGTCGCATGAGGTGGCCAAAGTATTGGAGTTTCAGCTTTAGCATCAGTCCTTCCAATGAACACCCAGGACTGATCTCCTGTAGAATGGACTGCTTGGATCTCCTTGCAGTCCAAGGGACTCTCAAGAGTCTTCTCCAGCACCACAGTTCAAAAGCATCAATTCTTCGGTGATCAGCTTTCTTCACAGTCCAACTCTCACATCCATACATGACTACTGGAAAAACCATAGCCTTGATTAGATTACTATACTAAAAATGATTTACATTGATAATAGAAATGTATTTTAAAAAGGTTTAAGAGAAGTTATACACATTTATAGATAAGAGGTAAATCCATAGTGCCTTAATAGGGGATTCTATAAGGCTTGCACTATATCCTTAATCATTTTAGGTAATAATCTAAATTACAAAACAATGCTTGATAAATCTCTAAAACAGAATACTCCACTGTGTCAATGGTGGAGACATTTCTACAAAATAATTCTGAACTTATTCCTTTAAAAATTAGTTGTGAATTCTAAAAGACACATGCACCCCAATATTCATTGCAGCACTATTTACAATAGACAGGACATGGAAGCAACCTAGATGCCCATTGACAGATGAATGGTTAAATAAGTTGTGGTACATATATACAATGGAATACTACTCAGTCATAAAAAGGAACAAATCTGAGTCAGTTGTAGTGAGGTGGATGAACCTAGAGCCTGTTATACAGAGTGAAGTAAGTCAGAAAGAGAAAAATAAATATCATATATTGACACATAAATATGGAATCTAAAGAATAGTACTGATGAACCTATTTACAGAGAAGAAATGGAAACACAGACATAGAGAATGGTCTGGTAGACACAGTGGGGGAAGGAGAGGGTAGGACAAGTTGAGAAAGTACAACTGACATATAAACCGTATCATGTGTAAAATAAATAACTAGCGAGAAGCTGCTGTATAACACAGGGAGCCCAGCCTGGCACTCTGTGATGACCTAGAGGGATGGAATGGGAGTGGGGAGGGGAGGCTTAATAGGGAGGGGATAGGGCTTCCCTAGTGGCTCAGATGGTAAAGCATCTGTCTGCAATGTGGGAGACCTGGGTTCGATCCCTGGGTTGGGAAGATCCCCTCGAGAAGGAAATGGCAGCCCACTCCAGTATTCTTGCCTGGAAAATCCCATGGACTGCGGAGCCTGGTAGGCTACCGTCCATGGGGTCGCAAAGAGTCGGACACGACTGAGTGATTTCACTGTCACTTTCATGACTAATTCATGTTGATGTATGGCAGAGACCACCAAAACGTTGTAAAGCAATTATCCTCCAATTTAAAAAAAATGTAGTTGTGAGCAGTTTTTTTCCTCAAACACATACATACTAAAGAAAAGAGTAAGCACATTTATTATTTGTTTTGATGGCACAATCTATTGTACAAATATGCAGGGTTCTGATTATTACCACTATGAGTGTTATTAGTTTGCTGCTGCTACATCGCTTCAGTCTTGTCCGACTCTGTGTGACCCCATAGGTGGCAGTCAACCAGGTTCCCCTGTCCTTGGGATTCTCCAGGCAAGAATACTGTAGTAGGTTGCCATTTCCTTCTCCATTATTAGTTATTAGTTTCAGTTCAGTTCAGTTCAGTCGCTCAGTCGTGTCCGACTATATCTTTAAATGGGTATATAGGGAGGAAAGATATGAGAAGAGGGAAAATATTCAGGGAAAAATATTTTATAATGATCAATAACATGGCTTTTGGAATTACTGAGTTTCCCCTTATAAATTACGATATAAGCAGTTGTTTACAAAGAAAAGTGTTAATATAGTTAGTTATCATAGGACCTCAGAGTTAGAAGGGACTTTAGAACGCATCTTGTCTAAATTTTCTTCTAATGACAGAGTAATCTTAACAGTCCAAAAGACAGTCATCTAGTTTCTGCTTCAATTACTCTATTGATACAGAAGGAGCTCACTACCTTACTATACAGACCACTGCAATGTTAAAAAGCTAGAACTGTTAGAAAGTTTGTCTGAAGCTAAAATATTCCTTCCTGCAGAGTACATCATGAGGAACGCTGGGCTGGAAGAAGCACAAGCTGGAATCAAGATTGCTGGGAGAAATATCAATAACCTCAGATATGCAGATGACACTACCCTTATGGCAGAAAGTGAAGAGGAACTCAAAAGCCTCTTGGTGAAAGTGAAAGAGGAGAGTGAAAAGGTTGGCTTGAAGCTCAACATTCAGAAAACAAAGATCATGGCATCTGGTCCCATCACTTCATGGGAAATAGATGGAAAAACAGTGGAAACAGTGTCAGACTTTGTTTTTTTGGGCTCCAAAATCACTGCAGATGCTGATTGCAGCCATGAAATTAAAAGACGCTTGCTCCTTGGAAGGAAAGTTATGACCAACCTTGATAGTATATTAAAAAGCAGAGACATTACTTTGCCGACCAAGGTCCGTCTAGTCAAGGCAATGGTTTTTCCCATGGTCATGTATGGATGTGAGAGTTGGACTGTGAAGAAAGCTGACCGCCGAAGAATCGATGCTTTTGAACTGTGGTGTTGGAGAAGACTCTTGAGAGTCCCTTATACTGCAAGGAGATCCAACCAGTCCATTCTAAAGGAGATCAATCCTGGATGTTCATTGGAGGGACTGATGCTAAAGCTGAAACTCCAATACTTTGGCCACCTCATGAGACGAGTTGACTCACTGGAAAAGACTCTGATGCTGGGAAAGGTTGGGGGCGGGAGGAGAAGGGGACGACGGAGAATGAGATGGCTGGATGGCATCACCGATTCTGTGGACATGAGTTTGAGTGAACTCCGGGAGTTGGTGATGGACAGGGAGGCCTGGCGTGCTGTGATTCATGGGGTCGCGGAGAGTCGGACACGACTGAGCGACTGAACTGAACTGAACTGAACTGATACTTCATCCATTTGATCTCATTTCTTCCCTCATTGTTCTGATTTCTCCTACATATGACACTTTTTCAAATATTTTAAGACCACTACCATGTCCTACTAAAATCTCTTATTCTCTAGCCTGAAAAAATAAACATTCTTCATTGGACATGTTTGCCATACTCTAAGTAAATCATCCTCCAGATGCAATGTTTTCCAATGATTTTGGAAGTATGGTACCCAGCCTTGGTTAACACCAGACTAGCCAATGAAGAGTACAGTTGACCCTTGAGCAGCATAGGTTTGAACTGCACAGGTCCACTTGTACATGGGATTTTTTTTTTTCAAGAAATGCATACTATGGTACTTCACCACCCATGGTTGGTTGAATCTACACGTGTTGGAACTGCAGATAAAAAGGGCCAACTGTAAATTTATATGCAGATCTTTGACTCCAGGAAGGGTCGGCATGCCTAATCTCTGCACTGTTCAAGGGTCAACTGTACATGGCAACTGTGACTTTAATCTTGTTGGCTATAATTCAAACCTTTCCTAACCCTCTAAGTCCTGATTTTGCTATGCATGTATTAGCTACTGTCTTTCCTTTAAAGTCTAATTTTGTAATCCCATCAAGAAGTAAGTAAGTAAGTGTTAGTCGCTCAGTCATGCCTGACTCTCTGCGACCCTACGGACTGTAGCCCACCAGGCTCCTCTGTCCATGAGAATTCCCAGGCAAGGATACTGGAGTGGGTTGCCATTTCCTTCTCGAAGGGATCTTCCCAAACCAGGGATTGAACCCAGGTCTCCTGTACTGCAGGCAGATTCTTTACAGACTGAACTAAATGCCACATAAATATTATTTTCTTAGTGAATAAACTTGAAGATCTTGATGACCAATATTTCTTTAATGGATGTCTGATAAGCCTCAGAGTTTAATAAACTATCTGATTAAAAATCAACTTTAGAATTATGCTGGGAATAATTGCTAAATTTCCAGAGGCATAGTTTCAACAAATCACTCCCACTACCAGAACCCCCCATTTGAGAAAATCAGAGCATTTATTTTTATCCATCTTTAGCCTTACAGAACTTGCCCTCTATGATGCCTCAAAAGCTGGTAACAATAGTTTTGTTGTTACTATTCAGCTTTATTCAGTGCCTTTAGAGCCAGTTTTTCTGGGGCGAGAGACCTAAAGTACTCAAAGGTAATAGATAAATGTCTCTTAATTTCTCATTTACTTTGAGATTCAAATTCCTTCTTAACCATGTTTCATTCACCCTTTTTCTCTTTGAACATCTTCCCCATTGACAGAGAAATGGTTCTGTCAGCTGTCACTTTTCATAGAATGCCAAGCAGGCCTACCTCTTTCTTCTCTTGCTCTCAACAGAACTAAATATATGCACACATTTAGTGTTCTTCCTTTCTGACACTTTTCTTAAAATTGTTTTTCTCTGTTAATGTATACTTGGATCTATGCTCTTTCAATTATCATGTCACACCTGAGCTTATCAAAGAACTTCCTTCATACTGTTTTCCACAGTAACTGCACCAATTTACATTCCCCCCAACAGTGTACAGAGTTCCCTTCCTTCTACATCCTCACCAACATTTGTTCAATGATGTCTTGTAGAATATGGGGAATATACGCAATATTTTGTGATAACTGTGAATGGAAAGCAACCTTTAAAAATTGTATAAAAATTTTCAAGAAAGAACTTCCTCTGTGGTCACACAGGTGCTGTTTAGGAGCTATGGAAGGGGGAATGCCCTTTTGAGTGGAGTTTCAAACTACAGGCTGGCTTCTGTATCCACAGGTTCCACATCCACAGATTTAACCAACCAAGGATAAAAAATATATATTAAAAAAAAAATCCAGAGAGTTCAAAAAAATGAAACATGAATTTCCCATCTGCGGGCAACTACATGGCATTTACATTGTATTAGGTAATCTAGAGATGATTTGAAGCATATAGGAGGATGTGCATAGGTTATATAGAAATACTAAGCCATTTTATATAAGAGACTTGAGTACCATGGATTTTGCTATTTGAGGGTGTCCTAGAACCAATTCTCTGTGGATCCTGAGGGATGACTGTACACATTCTTCTCTACAAATTACGATGTGTGTTTTGCAGCTTCTGGACTGAGCACTAATACTAGGTATATGTCATGTCCCTTTTTGTGTGTCCCTTTTGTTGCAGTGGGGCATGATAAAGCTTGAGTGTGATTGTTTTAATTATTACTTTCTCTTATTTATTGACCAGAAATTAGGAGTTCTTGATTTTGAGAATCTCTAATCATTTAAAAAATGTAGTATGTCAGGACAATAAGGACATATTTATCTTTCATTCCCCTGATTTTTGAAATACGCTTTTATAGTCTATAAAAGATGTGGGGCCATAAACAAAATTTCTTTTCTTTATTACTACAAACTCTAAGATGAGAAATTCCAAGATTCCTATCACCACTATGTTGCCAATCAGCTCTTCCTTCCTGTTGAGAATTAGGATCACAGTAGCAATTTCTTGCTTGAATTATTCTTCAACCTGAGAAATAAAATTGTTATCAAGGCAACAATTTTAACTTTGCCATATACTTACTGAATAACTTCTATGTTCCCAGCTATGTGTTGCAATATAGAGGTAACAAGACATAATCTTTAGCTAAAACTATTTCCTTTTTCTTCTACATAATGCTGTAGAACTCAAAGTCTAACAATCTGTGGATTTTTTTTTTTTTTGCCAATAAGCCTGACTTTAGAGTACCACTGTCAATTTGCAATGATGATTGGGAATACAGACAGAACCACTGTCATCCTGGCTCTCATGAGGAAACAATAGAAAGCAATTGTGAAAGCCACAGCATTCCATGTAACCACTCCCATATTTTAAGAATTTGCAAAATCCAATTTGAATGGCAGATGTGTCAGTATGATATCCAGAGAAGAGGAAGGCAGACCCTTGCAAGTTTAACTTCACAAAAATACTTTCACACCATCACCTCAATGTGATTATTTTAAAAATTGTCTTAAAAGAACAGAATTACCCAGCTTCTTTGTGTCCTTGTACTCAAAAGATCCTCCCCACTGTTTGTGACTTGGGGTAGCCCTTCTTCAGGGTAGAAAAGAGTAGGCCCTTATTATGCAAATAAGAGTGTAAATGTACATTTGTGCTCTGTAGGAGATTAAGCAGGGGACTGACCAAGGATGCCACAATGCATGAAATGTTTTGAGCCCAGGCAATCTTCAAAACAGTACATAATATAAAAAAGGAAATGATGAGGCAAAAGGAAGGATGAGTCTCTCCTTAGGAGAGAAATTTGTTGTGAGAAGAGGGCACTTGAAGAGTTTCAAGAGTAGGTGATCAGAGAAATATTGCCATTAGAACTCGTAAGGTAATTGAGGGTTGCTGGGGTGTAGTCTATACTCATGGAGAAGGAAATGGCAACCCACTCCAGTGTTCTTGCCTGGAGAATCCCAGGGACGGGGGAGCCTGGTGGGCTTCCGTCTATGGGGTCACACAGAGTCGGACACGACTGAAGTGACTTAGCAGCAGCAGCAGCAGCAGTCTATACTCAAGGTAAACAGAGAGTCATAAACGACCTTTTTTCAACAATAACTAGGCAAAGGTCAGTCAGAAGACTATCTAGGCTGGTGGTAATAGTAAATACAAGAACCTGTTAGTTTAGTCAGTAAATATTTATTGAGTGTTCTGTGTGCCATGTATTACATTAGGCATATGAGATATATAGAATTATAGCAATGACTCAGACTGATATAATTTACCCATCTGGTGAAGTCAAGAGGGAAAAAAAAAACACTTGGGCTGTGAAGAGTTAAGACAGGTGAACATTAGCAGAACGGGGTAGACTCAGTAAAACCGATCAAGGCAAGAACAGGTTGTTCTAACATTATGATGTTGTACATATAATTTTCCAACTACCATAGTTCATATTCTGAAATTCTCCACAAGGTAGCAGTCTCTTCAATTGTCAAGACTGAGTGCTAGTTATTCAAAAGGAATGCCAAGAAGAAAATAGCCCGGAGTCACAATCATAAAGTCACAGACCAAAGAAAACTGACCTCAAGCCCAGTGAAGTGGCACAAGAAATGACTAGTAGAAAAAGTTGTGAGCTTCATTGGGCAGTTTCTGGATATTAGGCTGTTTAATTTTTTTTAATTTCAGAGGAGGGACCATACAGTTAAATTAGCACTTGGTTCAGTTCCTCAAAAAAAGGTTGTTGATAGTACAAGTATAAAAGTTTAAGTATAAGGCCTTATATTCCTAGTCTTTGGAAGAGAAGATAAAGGCAGGAAAAGATAATGGGTAGCTGAATAATATACCTAGTTGCTAAGTCTACTTTTCCCCAATCATCTTACATAGTGATCCCCTTGTCAATCAGCTGGCTAATCCTTTCATTTAAACTTTGATTATCCCTGACAAGTGAAAGTGAAAGTCACTCAGTGTCACTGAGTCGGACTCAGTGTCCAACTCTTTGTGACCCCATGGACTATACAGTCCATGGAATTCTCTAGGGCAGAATAGTGGAGTGGGTAGCCTTTCCCTTCTCCAGGCGATCTTCCCAACCCAGGGATCGAACCCAAGTCTCCTGCATTGCAGGTGGATTCTTTACCAACTAAGCCACAAGGAAAGCCCATCCCTGACAAGGGTAACTTGCAAAAGGAAGCCTCTTCTGGCAGTTCTTCTTCACAGCAGAAAAATCATTTTTTTTTGCCATGCTTTGCAGCACATGGGGACTTATTTCCCAAATCAGGGATTGAATCTGTGCCCCCTGCATTGGAAGCATGAAGTCTTAACCACTGGATTGCCAGGGAAGTACCTGTCAAAAATAAATGTCTAGGAGATTTTTTTTTATCATCTCAAAATGTATGCTGTGGGGTGGGTGGGTGGTGGTAGTGGAAAGAAAGTTTAGAAGAGAAAATGTAAAAGTCAATCATGCCCGACTCTTTGTGACCCCATGGACTGCAGCCCACCAGGCTCCTCTGTCCATGAGATTTTCCAGGCAAGGATACTGGAGTGAGTTGCCATTTCCTTCTCCAGGGGATCTTCCCAACCCAGGAATCGAACCCGGGTCTGCTGCACTGCAGGCAGATTCTTTACGGACTGAGCTACAAGGGAAGCCCCATGCTATATACCAAATACACCTAAATAGTAGCATCTTATTGGCTAAGCAAAGATGCCAGTTTTGTCCTTTACATTCCTCTGCTGCTGCTGCTGCTGCTAAGTCGCTTCAGTCATGTCTGACTCTGTGCGACCCCAAAGACAGCAGCCCACCAGGCTCCCCCGTCCCTGGGATTCTCCAGGCAAGAAAACTGGAGTGGGTTGCCATTTCCTTCTCCAATGCATGAAAGTGAAAAGGGAAAGTGAAGCTGCTCAGTCGTGTCCGACTCTTAGTGACCCCATGGACTGCAGTCTACCAGGCTCCTCCGTCCATGGGATTTTCCATGCAAGATTACTGGAGTGGGGGGCCATTGCCTTCTCTGAAGTAATAACTCTATGAGATTGTAAATTCAGTAAGTCTTTCTTGTAAGTACATATTAAAATTGTACATTTATCTGAGTTAATAGGGACTTTAACAAAAAGTAACACTCAGAATAGAATGACCTCAATCTCTTCCAAAGGAACACAGAAAGCTGACCTTGGAGGTACAACACCTATGGAAAACTTATTCAGAAATAAACAATAAAAATAGGAATTAAATGACACCACCCTTATGGCAGAAATTTAAGAGGAACTCAAAAGCCTCTTGATGAAAGTGAAAGAGGAGAGTGAAAAGGTTGGCTTGAAACTCAACATTCAGAAAATGAAGATCATGGCATCTGGTCCCATCACTTCATGGGAAATAGATGGGAAAACAGTGGAAACAGTGTCAGACTTTATTTTTTGGAGCTCCAAAATCACTGCAGATGCTGACTGCAGCCAGGAAATTAAAAGATGCTTACTCCTTGGAAGGAAAGTTTTAACCAACCTAGATAGCATATTAAAAAGTAGAGACAACCAAGGTCCGTCTAGTCAAGGCTATGGCTTTTCCCGTGGTCATGTATGGATGTGAGAGTTGGACTGTGAAGAAAGCTGATTGCCGAAGAATTGATGCTTTTGAACTGTGGTGCTGGAGAAGACTCTTGAGAGTCCCTTGGACTGCAAGGAGATCCAACCAGTCCATTCTAAAGGAGATCTGTCCTGGGTGTTCATTGGAAGAACTGATGCTAAAGCTGAAACTGCAATACTTTGGCTACCTCATGCGACGAGTTGACTCACTGGAAAAGAGTCTGATGCTGGGAGGTATTGGGGGTGGGAGGAGACGGGGATGACAGAGAATGACATGGCTGGATGGCATCACCGACTCGATGGACATGAGTTTGAGTGAACTCCGGGAGTTGGTGATGGACAGGGAGGGCTAGCGTGCTGTGATTCATGGGGTCGCAAAGAGTTGGACACGACTGAGAGACTGAACTGAACTGAACTGAAGGAGGTGAAAGCCCTCAAATCTGAAAACCATAGGACAATGATGAAAGAAATCAAAGAAGACACAAATAAATGGAAAGGTATCCTGTGTAGATGGATTGGAATAACTAATATTGTTGAAATAGAAACACTACTAAAAGTCATCTATAGATTCAATGCAATCCCTATCAAGACTACAATGGCATTTTTTACAGAAAAAAAAAAACTCCTAAAATTTATATGGAGCGAAATAAGACCCCAGAGAGTCAAAGAACTCATGAGAAAGAAAAAACAAAGTAGAGGCATCACACTTTCTGATTGCAAGCTAAACTATACACCAATAGTCATCAAAACAGTATGCTACTGGCATAAAAATGGAAAAATAGACAGATGGAACAGAATAGAGAGTCTAGAAATAAACCCAAGTATATACAATCAACTATTATTTAACAAGGGAGACAAGAAGACTCAATGGGGAAAAGATAGTCTTCAATAGTTGGTGTTGGGATAATTTGATATTCATATGTAAAAGAATGAAACTGGAGCCATATCTTATACCAGTCACAAAAATAAACTCAAAATGGGTTAGAGACTTATAATGTATGACATGAAACCATGAAACTCCTAGAAGAAAATAGGAATAAAGCTCTTTCATATGGGTCTTGGTAATGATTGTTTGGATATAATACATAAAGCCCAAGCAACAAAACAAACAAACTAAAAAACCCACAAAAACCAAGTAGGACTACATCAAACTAAATAGCTTCTGTACAGCAAAAGAAACCATCAAGTACTGGCACAAAAACAGAAGCATAGACCAGTAAAACAGGATAGACGACCAGAGATAAACCCATGCACACATGCACTTATCTTTGACGAAAGAGGAAAGAATATACAATGGGAAAAAAGATAGTCTTCAATAAGTGGTGCCAGAAGAACTGGACAACTACAGGCAAAAGGATGGAATCAGAACACTTCCTAACACCAAGATAAACTTGAAATGGATTAAATATCTAAATGTAAGACCAGAAACTATAAAATTCTTAGAAGAAAACATACGCAGAATACTGTATGATATAAATCACAGCAAGATCCTTTAGGACCCACCTCCTAGAACAATGTAAATAAAAACAAACATAAACAGGTGGGACCTAGTTAAACTTAAACACTTTTGTACTGCAAAGGAAACTATAAACAAAGTGAAAAGACAACTCTCAGAATGGGAGAAAACAATAGCAAACAACACCACTGACAAAGAATTGATTTCCAAAATACACAAGCAGCTCATACAACTCAATACCAGAATAACAAACAACCCAATCAAAAAGTAGGAAAAAGACCTAAACAGACATTTCTTCAAAGAAGACATACAGATGGCTAATAAACACATGAAGAGATATTACTCATTATTAGAGAAATGTAAATCAAAACTACAATGAGTATCATCTCAGGCTAGCAGAATGTCATAATCAAAATGTCTACAAACAATAAATGCTGGAAAGGGTGTGGAGAAAAGGGAACCTTATTGCACTGCTGCTGGGAATGTAAGTTGATACAGCCACTATGGAAGACATGGAGATTCTTCTAAAAACTAAGAATAAAACCACCATATGACCCAGCAATCCCATTTCTACGCATATACCCTGAAGAAACCAAAACTGAAAAAGACACATGTACCCCAATGTTCACCGCAACATTATTTATAATAGCTAAGACATGGAATCAACCTAGATGTCCATGGATAGATGAATGGATAAAGAAGCTGTGGTACATATATACAATGGAATACTATTCAGCCATAAAAAGGAATGCATTTGGTCAGTTCTAATGAGGTAGATGACTATAGAGCCTATTATAGAGAATGAAGCAAGTCAGAAAGAGAAAAACAAATATCATATATTAACGTGCATATCTGTCCATTCGGTCGCTCACTCGTGTCCGACTCTTTGCGACCCCGTGGACTGTAGCCCACCAGGCTCCTCTGTCCATGGGATTCTCCAGGCAAGAATACTGGAGTGGGTTGCCATTTCCTTCTCCAGGGGATCTTCCCGACCCAGAGATCGAACCCAGGTCTCCTGCATTGCAGGCAGACGCTTTAACCTCTGAGCCACCAAGGAAGCCCCAAAGGGAAACTGCCAAATTTCTCAGCAGAGTCTTAAATTACCAGTTACAGTAATTACTGGATTTTACTCCAAGATCCTGCAATGGTAACTTACTGGGCAAAGTGATGGCTAATATTGACATTCTTTCAGAGTAAAATAAAAATAAACCTAGAAATGTAGATGAAATCCTTTAAAGAAGCAATTAAAACATCAACAGTTGTTAAACTGCCAGATCAAATAACTCTGAATATCAAACAGATTTTTTTTTAATGTTATAGCTTTAGAGGAAAAGGAACTCTGCCTTTGCCCCAACATGCAATATTTAAAATTGGGAGCAGCTTGTTGTTTCATTACAAACTGCTCTCCATGGTGCAGCATGTGGCTTTGTCTCCAGCAGGAATGAATCAGGGAAGGGGTCAGATCAACAAAAGCAAAGAAGACGACAAAGAATCAATAGTCAAACCTCTTTGGATACAGCATGATGCTTTGTGTTCCTAAGGGAAGCTATAAAATGTATGTCTCCAAAGAGCTTTGTCAATCAGGTAGCCTCCTAAGCTCCAAGAGTGTGTGGAAATTCCATTTGCCGGGACTGCTCCAAGGTAAGGAGATTAGAGAAATAAAGAAAGACTAAGTAAAGGTATTATCCATGAAACGGAGAGAACAGAATATGTCTATAGCCAAACAGATGATTCATGTGTGAATTCTCAATTATCTATTTGGGATATTGCAATTCAGAACTCAGCTCTAGGAAATACTAGTATTATGTACCACGTGCTAGTTGAGGGTAGAGTTTTACAGCCTTTTAATGCTCTGGTCAAAAAACAATCAAAAGATTTCTGCTTTGAGATCACATCTAATTTCATTTCAACATACAACGTGTTCTACACCTAGTATGTGCTAGCTGTTGTTGAAAGCAGAGGGATGAATAAGAAATCATTTCTTCCTCCAAGAGGTGGTCAAGCAGGGGAGAGAGGACATATATGAAGATCTACAGTATAGGAAGAATGAGTAGAAATTTAAAAGGCACTGGGGTCTCATGGAAAACGTCTCACTTATAGGAGCTGAGCTCCCACTTCTCTTCTTTCATCTTCACAGTGGTGAGTTAACACCACCTTAAACAATCATATATTATTTCATGGACCAATATCACCCTTTTAAATTGTTCTTCCTCCCCCTCTTTCTTGCCCAGGTACTTCAAGATAACCTCCCTCTCAATCAATATGTTTTATTTGTGAACCCCAAATAACCATTGAGATATCTGTATTAAGAAAAAGAAAAGCCATCTCTTCTGAAAAGAAAGTTGAAAGTGTTAGTTGCTCAGTTGTGTCCAACTCTTTGTGACTCCATGATTGTTGCCTGCCAGGCTCCTCTGTCCATGGAATTCTCCAGGCAAGAATGTTGGAGTGGGTAGCCATTCCCTTCACCAGGGCATCTTCCTGACCCAGGGATTGAACCCGGGTCTCCTGCATTACAGGCAGATTCTTTACCATCTGAGCCACCAGAAATTAGACATAAAACCTGTGCCATCAACTTCCAGAGTCCATTGAAAGTATCCAGAAGTGCTCTTCAGAAACAATCTCCCAAAGCCTCGATCTATCTCCTCAACCTGTTATTAACTGTGCTATTCTCATGCTTTAGCATTTAAAGTGCTAATTTTCGGGAATCAATTTTATTTTTGGTTTAACTACAAGTACTTAGCACTCTTGATATTGGAGAAGAAAATGGCAACCCACTCCAGTGTTCTTGCCTGGAAAATCCCAGGGAAGGGGGAGCCTAGTGGGCTTCCATCTATGGGGTCACACAGAGTCGGACACGACTGAAGTGACTTAGCAGCAGCAGCACTCTTGCACATGATTTATGATCTGTGTGTACAATATTTCAGCCCTCAGTTCAGTTCAGTTCAGTTGCTCAGTCGTGTCCGACTCTCCGCGACCCCATGAATCACAGCACGCCAGGCCTCCCTGTCCATCACCAACTCCCGGAGTTCACTCAAACTCATGTCCACAGAGTCGGTGATGCCATCCAGCCATCTCATTGTCGGTCGTCCCCTTCTCCTCCCTCCCCCAACCTTTCCCAGCATCAGAGACTTTTCCAGTGAGTCAACTCGTCGCATGAGGTAGCCAAAGTATTGCAGTTTCAGCTTTAGCACCAGTCCTTCCAATGAACACCCAGGATTGATCTCCTTTAGAATGGATTGGCTGGATCTCCTTGCAGTCCAAGGGACTCTCAAGAGTCTTCTCCAGCACCACAGTTCAAAAGCATCAATTCTTCGGCAATCAGCTTTCTTCACAGTCCAACTCTCACATCCATACATGACCATGGGAAAAACCATAGCCTTGACTAGACGGACCTTGGTTGGCAAAGTAATATCTCTGCTTTTTAATATACTATCAAGGTTGGTCATAACTTTCCTTCCAAGGAGCAAGCGTCTTTTAATTTCATGGCTGCAATCAGCATCTGCAGTGATTTTGGAGCCCAAAAAAGTAAAGTGTGACACTGTTTCCACTGTTTTTCCATCTATTTCCCATGAAGTGATGGGACCAGATGTCATGATCTTTGTTTTCTGAATGTTGAGCTTCAAGCCAACATTTTCACTCTCCTCTTTCACTTTCATCAAGAGGCTTTTTAGTTCCTCTTCACTTTCTGCCATAAGGGTGGTGTCATCTGCATATATGAGGTTATTTATATTTCTCCCAGCAATCTTGATTCCAGCTTGTGCTTCTTCCAGCCCAGCGTTCCTCATGATGTACTCTGCATATAAGTTAAATAAGCAAGGTGACAATATACAGCCTTGACGTACTCCTTTTCCTATTTGGAACCAGTCTGTTGTTCCATGTCCAGTTCTGACTGTTGCTTCCTGACCTGCCTACAGGTTTCTCAAGAGGCAGGTCAGGTGGTCTGGGATTCCCATCTCTTTCAGAATGTTCCACAGTTTATTGTGATCCACACAGTCAAAGGCTTTGGCATAGTCAATGAAGCAGAAATAGATGTTTTTCTGAAACTCTATTGCTTTCTCCATGATCCAGCGGATGTTGGCAATTTGATCTCTGGTGCCTCTGCCTTTTCTAAAACCTGCTTGAACATCTGGAAGTTCATGGTTCACATACTGCTGAAGCCTGGCTTGGAGAATTTTGAGCATGACTTTACTAGCGTGTGAGATGAGTGCAATTGTGCGGTAGTTTGAGCATTCTTTGGCATTGCCTTTCTTGGGGATTGGAATGAAGACTGACCTCTTCCAGTCCTGTGGCCACTGCTGAGTTTTCCAAATCTGCTGGCATATTGAGTGCAGCACTTTCACAGCATCATCTTTCAGGATTTGAAATAGCCCAATTGGAATTCCATCACCTCCACTAGCTTTGTTCGTAGTGATGCTTTCTAAGGCCCACTTGACTTCACATTCCAAGATGTCTGGCTTTAGGTCAGTGATCACGTTATCGTGACTATCTTGGTCATGAAGATCTTTTTTGTACAGTTCGTCTGTGTATTCTTGCCACCTCTTCCTAATATCTTCTGCTTCTGTTAGGTCCATACCATTTCTGTCCTTTATCGAGCCCATCTTTGCAGGAAATGTTCCCTTGGAATGTCTAATTTTCTTGAAGAGGTCTCTTGTTTTTCCTATTCTGTTGTTTTCCTCTATTTCTTTGCATTGATCGCTGAGGAAGGCTTTCTTATCTCTCCTTGCTATTCTTTGGAACTCACAGTTCCTATCTCAGCCCTATCACAGTCTAAACCCAATTTTGTAGGCTAATCTGAGAACTTCTGCACCATAATAACATTATTTCTATAAGAAAATATAAAATTTCACAACAGACAATCTAAAAATGATCTTTTAGAATAAAATCATCCCATAAACTGAGGGTTTACTTGCAAAGCTACGCATAGGAATCCCTTGAATGCTTAATGAGTGGGGTCTAGGAAAGTTACTTCTAAAGTAACTGCTAAATATATATCATATTCCTATTGACTCTTAGTATAGTACCAGAAAAAAATTCAAAGTAGAAACATTTTTTGTTCCTAAGTATAATAATATCACACTGCCTTCTAGTATAGGCCCATTCTACTATAAGCTGGAAACAAAAGCATCACACCTAAGTATGAGAGAGAAAGGAGGGAGACAGGGAAGTTGTTATTTCTTACTCTTGATAAAATAATTTCTCTAGACTCTAGAATTTCACTTGGAAGGCCACGCAGCAATAGAACCAGATCTCTAGTGAATGCTCATGTCAATACACCACACCGACTGACCAAAAATAACTTTTATGTGAAAAATACATTCCTATCGAAAAACTGCCATGACAACCGAACCACTGGCTTGTGTGATTAGACTATAGAGAACTGATGAATTACATATGGCATATACAGTACACAACTGCCATACAGACACCTTGTGGGGTTGAGTTTGCAGCCACGATGTTAAGAATAAGGCCAGTGTGGGTTCTATACATTGAGCATTGGTCTAAGTATGTTACATGCATTAACATAGTCATAGTGTGATGAGCATTTTATATAATGAAGAAACTGAGGCACAGAGCACTGAAATAACCTGTCCAAAGCTACAGAGTCAGTGGTGGAGTCTGTATTTGAATCCAGGCAGTCTGCATAAAAGAAATGAGATCTTCACCACAATGTTCCCCAATAATGTTGTTGTTGCTAATAACAAGGATGATAATAATAAAAGCAATAATGAAAACAAACATTAATATAACACTGGCTATTCAAATCACTCTTCCAAGTACTTCCATGTGTCAGCCTATTTAATCATCAAAAAAACCCTATGAGTTAGGTACTATTATCACTCCCATTTATCGATGGAGAAAGTTTGACCCAGAGAGTTTGACCCAAACTTTTGACCCTTTAAAGACTTATCCAAGGTCACACCACTAGGAAGTAAATGATGTTCAATTCAGCGCAGGCAGTCTGGCTCTATTATAACACACTGCCTTTGTAAAAAAGATAGCTGGGGTAATAGGCAAAAGTAGTAGGCTAGGAATTTAGAATTCAGGACCTATTTCTTAGCTCTGAAATCTTGCAACAACATATGTTACCTCTCTTAACCTCATTGCTGAAGAATTGATGCTTTTGAACTGTGGTGCTGGAAAAGACTCTTGAGAGTCCCTTAGACTGCAAGGAAATCCAACCAGTCCATCCTAAAGGAGATCAGGCCTGAGTGATCATTAGAAGGACAGATGTAGAAACTGAAACTCCAATACTTTGGTCACCTCATGCAAAGAGTTGACTCATTGGAAAAGACCCTGATGCTGGGAAAGATTGAAGGTGGGAGGAGAAGGGGACGACAGAGGATGAGATGGTTGGATGACATCACCGACTCAATAGACATGAGTCTGAGTCTCCTGGAGTTGGTGATGGACAGGGAGGCCTGGTGTGCTGCAGTTCATGGGGTTGCAAAGAGTCGGACACAACTGCGTGACTGAACTGAACCTCATTTCTTTTATCAATAAAATAAAGAGTAATTTTAAATTCACAGGGATAGTGTAAGAATTAAACAAGAATGTATGTGAAACTACTTTGGAGAATGTAAAGTACTATATAATTTTATGGAATTAATGAATAGAGTGGGTAGGAACAGTTAAGAAATTTTATGTGTATATATGTAAACTGTAATAATTGGAACATCAAATACTCAGACAGAAATTATGACTTCCCTCCTATTTGCAACAGAGTCTCTCAGAATTTTAGATTGCAGTACTCAAAATGGTATACTTCTGATAATGTCTCAGGTCTGCTAAACAGACCTGAGGTCTGCAGTTAGGCTAAGGCAAGTTCATTGCCGAAGACTACTGCAAAAGGCAAACTGGACCAATGGTAAAGCCATGGCTGGTGGCTAGGATTAATATGAACCAGTTGATGAGGCCATCACAGTAAATCTAGCCCACCAGATGTCCCCACATTGTGTGTCTCTCATACAACTAGTTCTACCCCTGTGAATGAGCAGCAGTGCTGGAGAACAATAGAAATGGTTCTCAAATATCTCCCTTCAGTACATTCCTATGTGGCTTGTTTGATGGTATGATCTCACAAAAGAGCCATCCACTGGAACTCAACACTTCTGTTCCTACCACACAATATCTCTTCTCCAGGACCATACTTCATAATAAAGGATAACACTTAAAAATTACAGTAAGAGTGGCAGCCA
The DNA here is from genome assembly GCF_049115385.1 of Moschus berezovskii. Lineage (NCBI taxonomy): Eukaryota > Metazoa > Chordata > Mammalia > Artiodactyla > Moschidae > Moschus > Moschus berezovskii. The sequence goes on along the minus strand of NC_142488.1, from coordinate 61,796,655 downwards.
CCAAATCAGAGGTATAAACTGTCTGATGAAAGTCTTAGTAATTATCAAAGAGAAGAAAGCAAGAAAACTCTGTTTCTGTCAGAGCCTGGCTTCAGATACATCAGACAACATAGTAGCACTTGTTATTCTGACTGCTGAAAACAAGAATAGGGAAAGGCCGATGATGCATGTGAATTGTCACTTTGGGAAGGAAACTTGTTCAATAGGTACAGCAAAACCTCGCCAGTTTCAATTTTATTCTTTCCAGTAAAAAATATTTAAGAATATAACAATACTTATTTTTGTTTTATATACATAAGATTTTTAATATAAATATATTTACAAATCAGGAGGAAATTCTCTCATAGTACTTTAGAACACGTTTTGGAGGATAAACTATTAATCAGAAACTAAATTTTTAAAACATAAATGTGAACTTTGTATTAAATGCTTTTTGAATGACACCCACTTCATATATAGACTTACACCTAATGTATATATGCATCTATATACTTAAATATATATATAAAATAGAAATGTCTAGATGAAATGACTTCAGTAGGGAAAGGATTGGAGGTAGCCAAATCCCACCTCCTAATCGGGACTTTCTATAATGCAGTTTGAAAAAGAAATCACTGCTTTATTATCTCATATTGTCCAAACTGCTTATTAAATAATCCTGTCCTTATTTTCACCCCGACATTCATGTCCAGTCTGAGTGGATGCTAGTCCAATTTAATCTATGTTTCTACCTCCTGAAGAGTCAAAATCATTAAGGTGTTGATATCATACATTATCTGCTTGAAAGACGAATTTAATTGTTTTCATACCTCAAAGGCACAGGCATCGATATGCTATTTTAGTGCCCCCCAGTGTTTCTGTCTGTATTGAGTAGGTGGGCAATACTATCAAGATGAATCCTATCCTTCTAATCTCTTCACAGGGGATGACTTACATAACCAGATGAGTTCCTTAGTAATCTGCAGGGTAAGAGAGGGGCAGCATGGGGGCAATGTTATCCAAAGAGACTCAACTGAAGAAAGGCTTTTTGTCATTACACACCTATCTCTCAAGAAGCCAATAAATGGGGATTGAGAGACAGTAAAGTTTTCTCTGGTCCACTGAGGTAATTAACTGACTGTTGAGAGCAAATAGGAACTGCCGGTAGTTTAAGTTATGTCGCTCGCTCAGTCATGTCCGACTCTTTGCGACCCCATGGACTGTAACCCACCAGGCTCCTCCGTCCATGGGATTCTCCAGGCAAGAATACTGGAGTGGGTTGGCATTTCCATCTCCAGGGGTATCTTCCCGACCCATGGATCGAACCCAGGTCTCCCACATTGCAGGCAGATGCTTTAACCTCTGAGCCACCAGGGAAGCACTCAGTTCAGTCGCTCAGTCATGTCCGACTCTTGAGACCCCATGAATCACAGCACGCCAGGCCTCCATGTCCATCACCAACTCCCGGGGTTCAGTCAAACTTATGGTGAGCCATCTCATTCTCTGTCATCCCCATCTCCTCCCACCCCCAATCCCTCCCAGCATCAGACTCTTTTCCAGTGAGTCAACTCGTCGCATGAGGTGGCCAAAGTATTGGAGTTTCAGCTTTAGCATCAGTCCGTCCAATGAACACCCAGGATTGATCTCCTTTAGAATGGATTGGCTGGATCTCCTTGCAGTCCAAGGGACTCTCAAGAGTCTTCTCCAGCACCACAGTTCAAAAGCATCAATTCTTCGGCGATCAGCTTTCTTCACAGTCCAACTCTCACATCCATACATGGCCACGGGGAAAACCATAGCCTTGACTAGACGGACCTTGGTTGGCAAAGTAATGTCTATGGTTTTTAATATGCTATCTAGGTTGGTCAAAACTCTCCGTCCAAGGAGTAAGTGTCTTTTAATTTCATGGCTGCAATCAGCATCTTCAGTGATTTTGGAGCCCCCAAAAATAAAGTCTGACACTGTTTCCACTGTTTTTCCATCTATTTCCCATGAAGTGATGGGACCAGATGCCATGATCTTCGTTTTCTGAATGTTGAGCTTCAAGCCAACCTTTTCACTCTCCTCTTTCACTTTCATCAAGAGGCTTTTGAGTTCCTCTTCACTTTCTGCCATAAGGGTGGTGTCATCTGCATATCTGAGGTTATTGATATTTCTCCCAGCAATCTTGATTCCAGCTTGTGCTTCTTCCAGCTCAGCGTTCCTCATGATGTACTCTGCATATAAGTTAAATAAGCAAGGTGACAATATACAGCCTTGACGTACTCCTTTTCCTATTTGGAACCAGTCTGTTGTTCCATGTCCAGTTCTAACTGTTGCTTCCTGACCTGCATACAGGTTTCTCAAGAGGCAGGTCAGGTGGTCTGGTATTCCCATCTCTTTCAGAATGTTCCACAGTTTAAGTGATCCACATAGTCAAAGGCTTTGGCATAGTCGACTAGCTGGTAGTTTAAATAAAAATAAACGCCTCAAGAATTATATGAAAGAGTACACCTAATTTTAATAAATCTTTGAATGTTCAGATCTTTCACTTTATAACTCAAGTTTTCTCTTATTTCTCTCTTGATATATCATTCTCATGGAGAAGGAAATGGCAACCCACTCCAGTATTCTTGCCTGGAAAATTCCATGGATGGAGCGGCCTGGTGGGCTATAGTCTATGGGGATGCAAAGAGTCGGACATGACTATGTAACTAATGCACACACACACATATTCACAGAAGGCGGAGTGGACAAGACTTACAAGTGAAGAAAAGGTACATTTGCATTTAGAATTTTCTTTCCCATCAGGTTCCTAGGTTTGAGCTTAATTCCTCATGATAGTATATTAAAAAGCAGAGACATGACTTTGCCTACAAAGGTCCCCCATCAGGTTCCTAGGTTTGAGCTTAATTCCTCATGATAGTATATTAAAAAGCAGAGACATGACTTTGCCTACAAAGGTCCATCTAGTCAAGGCTATGGTTTTTCCCGTGGTCATGTATGGATGTGAGAGTGGACTGTGAAAAAAGCTGATCGCCGAAGAATTGATGCTTTTGAACTGTGGTGTTGGAGAAGACTCTTGAGAGTCCCTTGGACTGCAAGGAGATCCAACCAGTCCATTCTAAAGGAGATCAATCCCTGGGTGTTCATTGGAAGGACTGGTGCTAAAGCTGAAACTCCAATACTTTGGCCACCTCATGCGAAGAGTTGACTCACTGGAAAAGACTCTGATGCTAGGGAAAGGTTGGGGGCGGAGGAGAAGGGGACCACAGAGAATGAGATGTCTGGATGGCATCACAACTCTGTTGACATGAGTTTGAGTGAACTCTGGGAGTTGGTGATGGACAGGGAGGCCTGGCGTGCTGTGATTCATGGGATCGCGTAGAGTCGGACATGAATGAGCGACTGAACTGAACTGAAAGGGTATCAGGGTAGGCCAAAATCCAATATGACTGGTGCCCTTATGAAACGAGATTAGGACACACAGAGAGACATGAGTGCACACAGTGCACAGAGAAAAGACCATGTGAAATAGCATCAAGCAGGCAACCATCTCCAAGCCAAGGAGAGAGACCTCAAAAAAAAAAAACAACAACAAAACAACACCTAAAAAGCAATGTGTCTGACACTTTGATTTCAGACTTCCAGCCCCTAAAACTATAAGAAAGTTAATCTCTGTTATTTAGCGACCGAGTTTGTAGTAGTTTGAGAGTCCTAAGAACGCTAACACACTGCATCTTTGAGTAAAAACTCATACAATTTACACCAAAAGGAATAAACTTCTACATCTCAGATAATGAATTGTACAGGGTGATTTTATTGGATGTTCAAATTTCCTAGCTCCTCATTTCAGAACTTGTAGGTTTCCAAATGTAGACATTGGACTAATTATAATTGCTATTGTGTAAGTTTGCAGCTGTATGTAGGTCAGGAAGCAACAATCAGAACTGTACATGGAACAACAGACTGGTTCCAAATAGGAAAAGGAGTACGTCAAGGCTGTATATTGTCACCTTGCTTATTTAACTTATATGCAGAGTAATCATGAGGAACGCTGGGCTGGAAGAAGCACAAGCTGGAATCAAGATTGCTGGGAGAAATATCAATAACCTCAGATATGCAGATGACACCACCCTTATGGCAGAAAGTGAAGAGGACTCAAAAGCCTCTTGATGAAAGTGAAAGAGGAGAGTGAAAAGGTTGGCTTGAAGCTCAACATTCAGAAACAAAGATCATGGCATCTGGTCCCATCACTTCATGGGAAATAGATGGAAAAACAGTGGAAACAGTGTCACACTTTACTTTTTTGGGCTCCAAAATCACTGCGGATGCTGATTGCAGCCATGAAATTAAAAGACGCTTACTCCTTGGAAGGAAAGTTATGACCAACCTTGATAGTATATTAAAAAGCAGAGACATTACTTTGCCAACCAAGGTCCATTTAGTCAAGACCATGGTTTTTCCCGTGGTCATGTATGGATGTGAGAGTTGGACTGTGAAGAAAGCTGATCGCCGAAGATTGATGCTTTTGAACTGTGGTGCTGGAGAAGACTCTTGAGAGTCCCTTGGACTGCAAGGAGATCCAACCAGTCCATTCTAAAGGAGATCAGTCCTGGGTGTTCAGTGGAAGGACTGATGCTAAAGCTGAAACTCCAATACTTTGGCCACCTCATGCGATGAGTTGACTCACTGGAAAAGACTCTGATGCTGGGAAAGGTTGGGGGTGGGAGGAGAAGGGGACGACAGAGAATGAGATGGTTGGATGGCATCACTGACTCTGTGGACATGAGTTTGAGTGAACTCTGGGAGTTGGTGATGGACAGGGAGGCCTGCGTGCTGTGATTCATGGGGTCGCGGAGAATCGGACATGACTGAGCGACTGAACTGAATTGAACTGAAGTTTTGTAGCTTATATATTCAGGTGTCAAGGGGACTGAAACCTTAGAACACAATTGAAGAGAAACCATGGTGAGATCAATTTATGATAACATTTTTAGTCTTTTATTGAACTTATATTCAAAATGGTATTTACTTTTTCTTTTTAAGATAGTATTAATGTGTCAAAATCAGGATTTGATATCTTGGTCTGTCAGTTGGCTTATTATTTGATAGTTGTAGACTGGGACAAGGAGACTATAATACAGCATGTTTATCTCTGTGTGTGTGCGTGCGTGTGTGTATCTCAGAGAGGGCTACAAAGAAGGCGGGCAGAGGATATAGATGACTCAGTACAAATCCACTCTTACCACTGAGAACTAAACTTAAAGTACCCTCAACAAAATAGGGGTAGTGGTAGAATAGATTTTATTCTACTGGAAACTACTCTGACCAATAGCTTAGTCAGATAGTGAACTGCAAAGTGGCTCACTAACCACATTCAGATTAATTCTACAAAAAATAGAAATCCACAGTAATATAAGTCAATGACTCTGTAATATCTTGTATGATGACATATCATAGCTAGACTTAACTGTGATGATCACAAAATGACAACAAAGCTAGGCAACTAATATGTCTTATTCTATTATTTTAGCAGAAGTGATATATGATGGCATAAAGGAATTTTAGACTCCATAGACTAGGGTTCTTGAATCAACTCTGTCTCATAAACTTGTTGTATGATTTTGAATGAGTTACTTAACCTGTCTAGAATTCAGTTTTTTTATCTGTAGAGTGGGGATGTAGTGGTAGCCCCCAAAAGTGTCCTAACCCCTTGAACAAGAGAATATTGCCTTATATGGAGAAAGAATCTTCCAGATGTAATTAAGAATCTTGAGATTAGATCAATCTTGGATTTGTGTGGGCCCCCAAATCAATGACAGGTATTTTATAGAGAAAAGGCAGACGGTGGATTTGAGACAGTCAAACACAGATAAGAAAGTGATGTGAAGAAAGAGGCAGAGATTAGAATGATGGCTCTACAAGACAAGGAATGCCAAGAATTGCCTGTAGCCACCAGAAGTTAAGACAGAAGCATGAAACATATACCCTTTAGAGCCTCCAGAAAGAGGCAAACAGGTTAACATCTTGATTTCAGACTTCCAGCCACTTGAAGAATGAGAAAGAAGTTTTTGTTATTTTAAGCCACAGGGTTTATGGTAATTTGTTAAAACAATCTTAGGAAAATACACTTGGGTGAGTATGGATCAGGTCCAGCAAGAATATAAATGAATGAAGGTCCAGCAAGTAACACGAATGAAATGGGCTGCCACATGAAACACCAAGTGTAAGTGTAATGTGTGTGTTGTGTGTATGTGAGTGAGTCGCTCAGTCGTGTCCGACTCTTTGTGACCCCATGGACTGTAGCCTCCCAGTCTCCTCCACCCATGGGATTCTCCAGGCAAGAATACTGGAGTGGATTGCCATTCCCTTCTCCAGTTAAGTTAGTACTAATGGTAATAATTGTTCATTTGAACAACATCTCAGTCTCAGAAAAGAGAGAGTGATGACTAAAGAATACATTTCAGTTTCGGCCTATAATTAGCAGTTGGGAATGCAGATCCCCTATTGCCAGGGATTTGGATTTCAAGGAAAATTTAAGGTTCAATCTTTTATTTTAAAATCCTTCATTTAATAAAATGAAGGAAACCAAGTTTAACTTAAAAAACACACCATGTCAAACAAACACTTTGAGGCTAAATATAGATAATCTTTAATGATCTTTGGTGTTCCATGTTTCAACTGGTTCATCCTAGCTTTGTAATTAGAGGTGGAAAATTTATTTTGTCACTATCATTGGTGGGACACTAGGAGCTGTGATCAGAACATAAGTGTAATTTTTTTTCAGTTCATGTCTAAAAGCGAAGTCATGGTAAACACTTCTTTTCTTGGATCATTTAAAATAATCAGAAACTTTTCCCATTAAAACACACCTCAGGAAGTGGGATCTCTAGCTGCTTCATTTCCACTTACTAAAAGTTTTACTGGGTATGAAAGAGAAATTGAAAGATAATGTAATATTAATATCTATTTGGCAAAGGACGTTTACATTTTAATCTATCCTGTTCAGCAGAAAATGCATTTAAAAACTCAGTTAACTTTCTGTATACTTATACTTACAAGTATTTATCCAAGAAGCATGTGTGTGTGCATGTACTAAGTCACTTCAGTCGTGTCTGACTCTTTGTGAACCTATGGACTATAGCCCGCCAGGCTCCTCTGTCCATGGGATTCTGCAGGCGAGTATACTGGAGTGGGTTGCCATGCCCTCCTCCAGGGAATCTTTCCCAACCCAGGGATCGAACCGATGTCTCTGACAAATCCTGCATTGCCAGGCAGGTTCTTTACCACTAGTGCCACCTGGGAAGCCCGTCCAAGAAGCATACAAGTGGCTTATACTTGCAAATGATAAAGTTAAACACATTCTGAAAATGTGAAATATACCCTTCAAGATTGTGTTGTGAAACAGAAACTTAAGTTCATTATCACATTGTACTCAAAAGAAACATGAATATTTAACTAAAAGTTTAGCTTCTGAAAACCACGACCTTACAGATTTTTTTCCCTATACTTTTCTAGTGACCCATATAAATTGTACCTCACTTCAAATTAAATAAAAGGGAAAAAAATGCCTATACAGATCAATGAGGAATGAACTGTCTTTTGAAAAAATGATATGGGGACTTCCCTGGCAGTCCAATTCTAAAGACTCTGAGCTTTTGCTGCAGGGGGCTCAGGTTTGATTCCTGGTCAGGGAACTAAGATCCCACATGCCCCGTGGCATGGCCAAAAAATAGGGGAATATATTCACTCACTCTTAGTGAGTGTCTCACAACAATCAAAAAATAAATAATTTTTCACCTTTGTAAATTAACCTGTCTTACCAAATATTAAAATTTTATGTGAAATTCAAAACTTTCTTAGGCATTAAGGAAAAAGCCCATAGTAGCTGGGATGAAGAATGCCTTTAATTGACTCATCAGTGAACTAAAAAATAAATCAATAGTAACTTCCCAAAGAGAGAAAAAAGACAAACCAGAACAGGGCTTCAAAGAGCTGAGATGAGGAACAATATAAAATGGTCTTTATGTATGTAATTGGTATCATATAAGACTAAAAACAGAGAGAATAGGGTTGAAGAAATAATTTCTTTATAGAAATAATTTTAAAAAGTAATGGCTGACATTTTTGGAAAAATAATAAAAGACAAATTATCACACGTCCAAGAATTTTGGAAAGTGCCAAGCAGGATAAATACCATGTGAAAACACATAAACACATCATAATAAAACTATTTAAAATTACAAAATAAACAGAGAATGTTGAAGGTAGCCAGAGGAAAAGGAAACAATCCTAGAGAAATCAAAGATAATAATTACAGCATAATTCTCATTTGAAACTATGTAAGCCAGAAGTAACATTTTTAATGTGCTGAAACAAACAAAAACAAAAAACTGTCACCAAGAATTTTATGCTCAACAAAGCATATCTTTCAAAATTAACATGAAATAATAAACTCAGACAAAAAAGCATAGAGAACTAATTACAAGAAGACTTGCACTATACTCAATGTTAAAAAAAAAATTCATCAGGCAGAAGTATAGGCTCAGACAGAAACCTGAATATAGGAAGAAATGAAGATCTTTGAAAATGGTTAAAATGAAGGTCAACATAAAGGATATAATTTTTCCTATTTTAAAATACTATAAAAGATCAAGAGTCTAAAGCAAAAATAGATGCGTTCTGGTTTCAGATAAAATGGAAAACTATACTCCTTGAGGAATAATTTCAAATAAGTTTAAATTGACATTCATGTTTAAGAATACTTTTCTAAAAAAAAGAGATTGGAATACCAGACCACCTGATCTGCCTCTTAAGAAACCTGTATGCAGGTCGGGAAGCAACAGTTAGAACTAGACATAGAACAGACTGGTTCCAAATAGGAAAAGGAGTATGTCAAGGCTGTATATTGTCACCATGATTATTTAATTTATATGTAGGGTACATCATGAGAAATGCTGGGCTGGATGAAGCACAAGCTGAAATCAAGATTGCCTGAAGAAACATCTATAATCTCAAATATGCAGATGACACCACCCTTGTGGCAGCAGGTAAAGAAGAACTAAAGAGCCTCTTGATGAAAATGAAAGAGGAGAGTGAAAAAGTTGGCTTAAAGCTCAACATTCAGAAAACTAAGATCATGACATCTGGTCCCATCATTTCATGGCAAATAGATGGAGAAACAGTAGAAACAGTGGCAGACTTTATTTTGGGGGGCTCCAAAATCACTACAGATGGTGATTGCAGCCATGAAATTAAAAGAATCTTACTCCTTGGAAGAAAAGTTATGAGCAACCCAGACAGCATATTAAAAGGCACAGACATTACTTTGCCAACAAAGGTCCGTCTAGTTAAGGCTATGGTTTTTCCAGTAGTCATGTATGGATGTGAGAGTTGGACTCTAAACAAAGTTGAGCACCCAAGAATTGATGCTTTTGAACAATGGTGTTGGAAAAGACTCTTGAGAGTCCCTTGGACAGCAATGAGATCCAACCAGTTCAGCCTAAAGAAAATCAGTCCTGAATATTCATTGGAAGGACTGGTGCTGAAGTTGAAACTCCAATACTTTGGCCACCTGATATGAAGAAATCACTCATTTGAAAAGACCCTGATGCTAGGAAAGATTGAAGGTGGGAGGAGAAGGGGACGACAGAAGATGAGATGGTTGGATGGCATCACTGACTCAATGGACATAGGTTTGAGTAAACTCCGGGAGTTGGTGATGGACTGGGAGACCTGGAGTGCTACAGTCCATGGGGTCGCAAAGAGTTGGACACGACTGAGCATCTGAACTGAACTGAACTGGTGGTCCAGTGGCAAAGACTGTGCACTCTCAATGCAGGGGCCTAGGTTTGATCCCCAGTCAGGGAACTAGATCCTGCATGCTGCAGCTAAGACCAAACTCAGCCAAAGAAATAAATATTAAAAAAACATAAAAAAAGAAATATAGACCAATGGGATAGAATAGAGAGCCCAGAAATAAACTCACATATATGGTCAACTCATCTTCAAAAAGATGCCTAAGATTACACAATGGGGAAATGGTGCTGGAACAACTGAATATCTACATGCAGAAGAATGATATAGGACCCTTATACCATACACAAAAATCAACAAAAAATGGACTAAAGACTTAAAGGTAAGATGAGAAACTGCAAAAGCTTTCTAGAAGAAAATATAGGGGGAAATCTTTAAGACACTGCTTTAAAGCAATGCTTTTGCACACACATGATCAAAAACATAAGGAATGAAAGCAAAATAGGTAAGCGGGACTATATCAAGATAAACGGCACAATAAGGGAAACAACAGCATGAAAAGCAACCTGTGGAACGGAAGAAGGTATCTGCAATCATATATTTCATAGGGAATTAATCTTCATAATATATAAGGAACTCCTACAATGCAACAGCAAACCCACAAAGAATCCAAATTTTAAATGGCAACAGACTTGAATAGATGTTTCTTAAAGAAGACGTACAAATGCTTAACAGTTATATGAAAAGATAGTTGAGATCACTAATCATCAGGGAAATGTAAATCAAAACCACAGTAAATGTCACCTCACACTTGTTATTATGGCTGTTATTAAAAACAACAAGAAATATTAAGTGTTCAAGTTGTGGAGAAACTGGAACTCTGTACATTGTTGGTGGGCATGTAACATGGTGCAGCTGATATGCAAAACAGTATTGAAGTGCCCTTCCTGCCAAATTAAAAATGAAACTATCATATGATCCAATAATCCTACTTCTGGGTGGATATCCAAAAGAATTACAATCAGGATCTTGAAGAGATATTTGCAGCATTATTATATCCAAATGTGGAAACAACCTACATGTTCATCAACAAAAGGATAAAGAAAATATAGTATACACATGTAATGGAATATTATACATTCTGCCATATGTGTTAACATGTATAAACCTTGAGGACATTATGCTAAGTCAAATAAACCAATTAGAGAAGCACAAATACTGCACAGTTCCACTTATATGAAATATCTAACCACAGTAAACACAAACAGGGAATAAAATGGTGGTGGTTCAGTTCTGGGAGAAGGAAAAAGGAGAGTTGCTTTTAAACAGATATGAAGTTTCCATTAGGCAAGAGGACTAAGTTCTAGAAATCTGGTGTAAAACATTGTACCTACAGTTAACAATACTGTTTTAAAATTTTGCTAAGAGGGTAGATCTCATATGAAGTGGTCTTACCACAATTCAAAGAAACAGGTAGACAAAAATACACAGTGAAAGAGTTATGGAAATGTGTTGACCTGTTAACGACATAACATATATATACAATCTTCTGTGTGTATGTGTATATATGTGTATGTGTGTGTGTTTACAGCAGTTCCAGCTTTTGTGATGTTTTGGCATCTGCTTCTGATAATTTATAAATTTTTGCAATTTCTTTTCTCTTTCTAAATATTCACTTTTATACCCCCAAAAGTTTAGAATCTAATTGGGTAAGTCAGACGTGTAAACAATTAACTCAATAAAGATTTTCCAGATGCAAAGATAGAAGTGTGGAGATTTCCCTGGTAGTCCAATGGTTAAGACTCCAAACTTCCACTGCAAGAAGTGTGGATTCAATCCCTGGTCGAGGTACTAAGATCCCACATGCTGCGCAGTGTGGCCAAAAAAAAAAAAAAGATGGAAGTGTGAATGGGATGAAGTAGGTGCACTGATGACAGAGGAGTGGTCAAGAAAAGCTTCAGCGTGGAAATGGTAATTGCACAGAACCTTTATGAGGTAAGATGGCAGGGTAGAGTAGGGCACTGCAATTATAAAGTGTAGTGAGTGCAAAATGCATGAAACCACATTATCCATCCAGGAACCTATAATCTAGTGTGGTTAGAGAATAAAAACAGAATATTCCATAAATAAGGCTGGAAGTTTAGGCAGGGGCCAGACAACCAAAGGCTTTGTGTGCCATCCTACAGACTAGATTTTTTTTAAGTTTAATTATTAATTTTAGGTGTACTACATACTGTCTGGTCATCTGCATACATTATGAAACAAAAACTATGATGTCTAGTAACCATATGTCCCCATACTAAGTTACTAGAATATTCCTGACATACTCATTATGCTGTACATCACATACCATTTATTATACAACTGAGGCTTTTACCTCTTAATCACTTTCACCTATTTTTCCCAACCACATACCACTCTGGCAACCACTTGTTTGTTCATGCTTGAACCTATTTTCATTTTGTATGATTTGTTCCATTCCATCCATTCCGTCGCTCAGTCGTGTCCGACTCTATGCGACCCCGTGGACTGTAGCCTACCAGGCTTCTCCGTCCATGGGATTCTCCAGGCAAGAATACTGGAGTGGGTTACCGTTTCCTTCTCCAGGAGATCTTCCCAACTCAGGGATGGAACCCGGGTCTCCCGCATTGGAGGCAGACGCTTTAACCTCTGAGCCACCAGGGAAGCCCCGTATTATTATTTGTAGAGTCCACATATAAGTGACATCATGAAGTATATGTCTTTGTTATACTTAGCATAATATCCTCTAGATCCATCCATATTGTTGCAAATTGCAAGATTTCATTTTTTAAGGCTGAGTAATATTCCATTGTATATACATACCACTTCTTTATCCATTCATCTATCGATGGACACATATGTTGCTAACATATCTGGACTACTGTAAATAATACTGCAATGAACCTTGGAGTGCATATATCTTTTCAAATTAGTGTTTTTTTTTATTTCGTTGTATATATATTCAGAAGTAGACTCACTGGGTCATGTAGCAGTTCCATTTATAACTTTCTGAGGAACCTCCATACTGTATTCCATTCTGACCATATCAATTTACATTCCCACCAACAGTGAATGAGCATTCTCTTTTCTGTTATTTCTTGTCTTTTTTATGATAGCCATTCTGACAGGTGTGAGATGGTACCTCCTTGTAGGTTTGATTTGCATTTCTCTAATAATTAGAGATGCTGAACATCTTTTCATGTGCCTGTTTGCCATCTGCATTCTTTTTAGGAAAAATATATATTCAGGTCTTCTGCCCATTTTTTAATTGGGTTGTTTGTGTTTGCTTTTTGATGTTGAATTGTATGATTTCCCTGTATGTTTTGGATGTTAACACATATCAGATATACCATTTTAAAAATAACTTCTATTCAATAGGCTGCCTTTTTGCTTCATGTTTGATACAGTCCTATTTATTTTTGCTTTTGTTTCCCATGCCTGAGGAAAAATATCCCCCAAAAATATTTCTAAGACTAATGTCAAAAAGCATGCTGTCTGTTTTCTTCTAGCAGTTCTATAGCTTCAAGTATCACATTTAAATCTTTCATCCATTTTGAATTTATTTTTGCATGTGCTGTGAGAAAGTAGTCCAATCTGATTCTTTTGCTTGTATCTGTCCAGTTTACCACACCATCTATTGAAGAGGCTGTCTTTGCATCACTCAATTATTATATTCTTCAACTCTGTACAGTTCTCCTTTACAGCTTCTCTTTTTTACAATTCTCACTGTGTCCATTCTATCATCTCCTTAGTTTTGTGTGCATGTTTATGATAATTACCTTAAACTTAAAAAGAAAAATGTGTATTTTATGTTGGAGTATAACTGATTAACAATGTTGTATTAGTTACACAGCAAAGTGACTCAGTTATACATATACACGTATCTATTCTATTTCACATTCTTTTCCCATTTAAGTTGTTATGTAATATTAAGCAGAGTTCTGTGTCCTAAACACTAGGTCCCTGTTGGTTACCTTAAACTCTTTATTGGGTAAATAGGTTATACCAAATATGTTTATTTCTTTCTCAGAGGTTTTGTCTTGTTCCTTTGATTAAAATATATTTTTCTGTGTGCTCATTTTGCCAAATTCTGTTTATATGTATATATGTACATATAGTAGGTAGACTACATTTTATAATCTTGGAGAATTGGCCTTATGTTGGAGATGACCTGGCGTCCCAGGTAACGCTAGTGGCAAAGAACCTGCCTGCCAATGCAGGAGACATAAAAGATATGGGTTTGATCCCTAGCTCTGGAAGATCCTCTGGAGGAGGGCACAGCAACCCACTCCAGTATTCTGGCCTGGAGAATCCCATGGACAGAGGAGCTGGGGGAAGGGGGGAGCTACAGTCCATAGGGCCTCAAACAGTTGGACATGACTGAAGCGACTTAGCACAGAATGCAGGAAATGTCCTATGGGGCCCAGCAACACACTCCTCCCTGGTCATCAGAGCTATATACTCTACGGATGCTCACTATGTGGGCTGTGAGGCCCAATTTGTTATGATGGGTTCAACTACTGTGGGTATGCTTTTAGGCAGGACTGGTCTCAGGCCCAGTTTGCTGCCAGTTTCTGCCTGAAGGCAATGGATCCCAGCATGGCTGGCATTGTGACCCAGGGTGTTCCCCAGGCTGATGGAGGACTGTGGTTGGTAGAACTGGGTCTCATTGTGGCTTGCTGAGGGACCAGTACGGGACAGTTAAAGACATCATTTGATCATTTAAGCGATGAGAGTCAGGAAAGCATTTTATGCATAAAAAACATGATAGCCCCACAATGACAATGTGACAGATGTATTAGAAGGACAGATGAGACTGTAGGCAGAGAAAAAGTTAATACTGATAAAATTGGAAACTGAAATCATCCAGTAAAAGTAATGTTGGGCATAAGGCATTACTTTCAGAGATGTCATCGGTCAAGACTACATAGGAACTGTCATCTGATTGGATTAAGTTAGAGAAAAGGAAGAGGTATGAGTGACTCTTGGGTTTCTGTGTTGGATAAATAGCCTCTGAAGCAAAGAGAATATCAGAAGATAATGCAGATTCAAAACTTTCCTATTACTTTTGACCTTGTAAAAGTACAAAAAGTCCAGTTTCCCAAGGTAGCCTTTGAAGCAGATCAATTCTACTAAAAAGCCCTATCAGTGATGTATAATGTCATCTGGTCCTTCAGAACAGAAGGCCACATCTAACGTGTGTGGAAACAACAGACCAATGCACCAGGCATCTGTTTTCTAGAATTGTCTTAACAACCGATGAGACTTATTACATGATGGATTCAGCCACAGCAATTAATACTGATTAACAAGATAGCAAAAATGAGCAGTTTTGTCATGACTCTAAAGGATCAGTATGCAGGTCAAACATAGATATGGCCTCAATCACACACTAAGAACATTAATCATTATCCACTGCAAATTATGAACATATTTACAAGCAAGAAATGAAAAATACACACTAAAGATGTCATGTACCAATACATTTGCCGATATAAATTTGTTTTTGCACAGGTTGTCTCTTTAAGAAATGGCAGCATACTCTACCAGTTCTTACCAACAGGTGTCTTTACAAACATCAGTGTATTCTTACAACTACCTAACAACTACTTGTACAATTACAACTACCTAATTCTTCAATTATTCATTTCCTTAGTGCTAGAAAGTTATTTCTTTAAAAAATATCCCTAACATCAAGGAACTTTGGTTAGCTTGCAAAATAAGACACTCATCCATGGAAAACTAAACAACAAAAGACTTAACAGTTCAGTTCAGTTCAGTTGCTCAGTCGTGTCCAACCCCGTGGACTGCAGTCCGACCCTGTGGACTGCACCATGCCAGGCCTCCCTGTCTATCACCAACTCCCTGAGTTTCCTCAAACCCATGTCCATTAAGTCGGTGAGTCCATCTCATCCTCTGCCGTACCCTTCTCTTCCCGCCTTCAATCTTTCCCAGCATCAGGGTCTTTTCAATGAGTGATTTCTTTGCATCAGGTGGCCAAAGTATTGGAATTTCAGCTTCAGCATCAGTCCTTCCAATGAATATTCAGGACTGATTTCCTTTAGGATGGACTGGATGGATCTCCTTGCAGTCCAAGGGACTCTCCAGAGTCTTCTCCAACACCACAGTTCAAAAGCATCAATTATTTGGCGCTCAGCTTTCTTTGTAGTCCAACTCTCACGTCCATACACGACCACTGGAAAAAACACAGCTTTGACAAGACGGACCTTTGTTGGCAAAATAATGTCTCTGCTTTTTAATGTGCTGTCTAGGTTGGTCATAGCTTTACTTCCAAGGAGCAAGCGCCTTTTAATTTCATGGCTGCAGTCACCATCTGCAGTGATTTTGGAGCCCCCCAAAATAGTCTCTGTTTCTATTGTTTCCTCATCTATTTGCCATGAAGCGATGAGACCGGATACCATGATCCTAGTTTTCTGAATGTTGAGTTTTAAGCCAACTTTTTCACTCTCCTCTTTTACTTTCATCAAGAGGATCTTCAGTTCTTCTTTGCTTTCTATGCTCCAACAGATGTTGGCAATTTAATCTCTGGGTCCTCTGCCTTTTCTAAATCTAGCTTGAACGTCTGGAGGTTCACAGTTCACGTACTGTTGAAGCCTGGCTTGGAAAATTTTGCACATTACTTTACTAGTGTGTGGTAGTTTGAATGTTCTTTGGCATTGCCTTTCTTTGGGATGGAATGAAAACTGACCTTTTCCAGTCTCGTGGCCACAGGGGAGTTTCCCCAATTTGTTGAGTGCAGCACTTTAACAGCATTATATTTTAGGATTTGAAATAGCCCAACTGGAATTCCAGTTGTACCTAAGGACCATATATGGAACATTTGTTTAAAATGCAGATTTCCCATCTCCAAGAAGCCTAATTCAGTAAATTCAGAGCAGGGCCCAGAGATCTGCATATTTAACAATTACAGATGATTCTAATGCAGGTGTTCTTCAGAAAATATTGTGAATTATTGAGCAAAAGCTTGAAGAATAAATAGAACTTGAATAGAGGCTTTGTAAACTTTTTAGATGAGGGATGAAATGGGGAATTCGTGGGGGTCAGTAAAATATATGAAGTTGCTGGAAGCACAGTAACGAGGGGAATAGTAGAATTTAAAGCTAAAAAGGGTAGTGATGTATCTCATAATAGAAAATTATGACGTATCTCAATTGTTGTGCCAGAAAGTTTACGTGTGACCTTGTATATGGTGTAGAGTCAATGAAAATTTATCTAGTAGGAACTTTTAGTAACGGGAATTGACTACACTAATCCATGCATTCTTACAATAAAGTCAATGCCAAAAGAACAATTCTGGTTTGCAGGGCTCCCAAAGGCTTCTCAGTAGACAAGTCTGTGATCACAATCAACCTTCAACTGGCCTGGGGTAATCGAAACAGTGTGGTAACCCCTGTGTCAAGTTACAATTATTTACTCTTGGTGTTAAAATATCCTCTGATACTTAATTTATTAAATGCCCTTTGCAAAATAAAAAGTAAGGGGGTGAGCATATGAGAAGATATTGGCCATTAGGAAAATGCAAAATTAAAATTACTGTGAATATTCAACCACACACCAATTAAAATGGCTAAAGTTTTTTAAAGTGATAACAAGTGATGGCAAGGATATGGACAAACTGATACTCTCATACATTGCTGATGAAAAAGTCTGGCAGTTAATTACAAACCAAAACATAGACCTACCATATAACCCAGCAATGATACACTTAGGTATTTATCCCAGAGAAATGAAAACCTATGTTCACACAAAAGCTTGTACATGAATGTTTACAGTAGCTTTATTTGTGATTACCAAAACCCATAAACAAACCAAACATCCTTTGGTGTGTGAGTGGATAAACAAACTGTGGTATATCCATACCAAAGAATACTATTCAGCAAAAAATGGAATGAGCTATTAATATAATCAAACAGTTAGATCAATCCCAAAGGCTTTATACTGAATGAAAGAAGCCCGTCTTGAAAGGTTACATACTGTATTTATGCATTTACATATATATAATAGTCTTGAGAAGACAAAACTATAGTGACAGAACAGATGAGTGATTGCTAGAGGTAAGTGGAGGGAGATGGATTATGAGTATAAATAAGTAGTACAAAAGATTTTTTCAGGGATGGAACTGTTCTATATCTTGATTAAAACAATGGGCAAAGGAATCTATTAATATATATGTATTAAAGTCATTGAAAGGTCCAACTACCCCCTAAAGAAAATTTTACAGTATGTCAGTTTAAAAAATGTAAGTAGTATGCATTCATTCATCAGTTCCCCTAATAAATTTAGCAATAATGCTTGTCCAACTGTCTGGTGTGTCGAGCATCAGCCACTCAGGGGCAGATGTCCTTAATTAAGAGCCTTGCTCATTGGTGATAGAAATGTACTTTCACTACTTCTGTATTGGATGTCACAATAAGCACCAATGACTCTTCTCACAACCCTGAGTTCCACTTCATTCTTTCAAATTCCATACACATGACTTATTCTATAGGTTGATTCTCATATCAATCAAAACTCTGAAGTACCCAGTCCTCTACTCTTATCAACACCTGAACAAGCTACTTTAGTCTCTGCCACTGTCACATACTCAAAACATCATGCAATCTTCCTTCAATTTTGCAGTGAAGATTATTAGGTTAGACTGAGGGAGCAATAACTTTTGGGGCTGTATCAACCGGTATACTCTTTTTGCCTGGATCTGAAGAGATCAAGATTTCCTTTCAGTACATTCAATGAATTAATTAGACAAGTATTTCTCAGGATCTCATAGGTGCCCAGAATCTCCCAAATACTCTTGGGAGTCATATATTTGGTAAAATGGAGACAAACCTGTATTTTTTGTCCTCAACACTAACAAGTCAAGTGGGTGTGGTGGGTCATATTTTTGTTTTCTAACATGGCAGTCCTTTTTTGATTTTTATTTTTGGTGACTGATAGAATTAACAAACAATAACATTAAGAAAAAGTGGAACTTTCATGGATTATATTTATCTTTGTTGTTGTTATTAGCTGCTAACTCATGTCCGACTCTTTTGTGATCCCATGGACTGTAGTCTGGCAGTCTCATCAGCCCATGGAATTTCCTAGGCAGGAATACTGTGATGGGTTGCCATTTCCTTCTCCATAGTAACTTCCCAACCCAGGGAAGATCAGCATCAGCAGGCAGGTGGTTCTTTGCCACTGAGCCACCAAGGAAATTCATGTTTCTCTTTACCCCTCTGTTTTCAAGAATAACTGCTCATTTAAAAACTATTTGAAAATCTATTCATTGAGCCTGGCTATTACTAAATCAAACCATGTTTGAATTTCACAGACCTTGACTTTGCTCTCAGTTATCCATTGCTTTTCAACCAATGATTCCAAAACTTGTGTTCTAAACACAGCAGGGGAAGGAGAAGGTAGGACAAACTGAAAAAGTAGCACTGACATATATACACTATCACGTATAAAATAGATGACTAGTGGAAAGCTGCTATATAACACAGGGAGCCCAGCCTGACACTCTGTGACAACCTAGAGAGGTAGAATTGGGTGAGGGGGGTGGGAGGGAGGTTCAAGAGAGAGGGGAGATATATATAGTAACTGTGGTTGTGTCTGACTCTCTGTGACCCCATGGATTGTAGCCCTCCAGGGTCCTCTGTCTGTGGTATTCTCTAGGCAAAAATACTGGAGTGGGTTGCCATGCCCTCCTCCAGGGGACCTTCCAGACCCAGCGATCAAACCCGTGTCTCCTGTGGCTCCTGAATTACAGGCAGATTCTTTAACAATGAACCACCAGGGAATCTTGAAAGGAAAGATTCCTTGAAAGAAAATCTTTATATATACATATAAAACAAACTTGTATCCTAGAACAACAAGTATTTATTATCACATACAGTTTCTTGGTTTCAAAACTCAGGAACAAGTTCTGGTCTTAGGGTCTTTTTAAGGTTGCAATTAAGATGTCAGCTGGGAGGAATCCCCTGGTGGTCCAGTGGCTGGACAGCAAGGAGATCAAACCAGTCAATCCTAAGGGATATCAACCCTGAATAGTCATAGGAAGGACTGATGCTTAAACTCCAATATTTTGGCCACCTAATGGAAAAGGTTGAGTCATTAGAAAAGACCCTGATGCTGGGAAAGATTGAAGGCAGGAGAAGAAGGGGGCAACAGAGAATGAGATGGTTGGATGGCATCACTAACTTAATGGACATGAGTTTGAGCAAACTTAGGGAGATGGTGAAGGACAGGGAAGCCTGGTGTGCTGCAGTCCGTGGGGTCGCAAAAAGTCAGACACGACTTAGTGATTCAACAACAACCAGTGGTTAAGACTCCATACTCTCACTGCTGAAGGCCTGGTTCAAACCCTGGTCAGGGAACTAGGATCCCACAAACGGTTTGGTGTAGCAAAAAAAAAAAAAAAAAAGATGTAAGCTGGGGCTACAGTCATGTGAATTCTTAACTGGGCCTAGAGGATTCTTCTAAGATGGTGTACTCACATAGCTATTGGCAGAAGACCTCAGCTATTTGCTGGCTATTCAAAGGAAGCCGAAATTTTAGGCTTTTTATAGAATGCTTGAATACCCTCATGCCTTGTTATTGGCTTCCTTCAGTCTAAAAGGGAGCAAGGTGGAAGTCTCAATGTTTTTCATGACCTCCTGTTGAAAGTCACACTCCATCATTTCTACAGTAGCTTCACAGATCAACCCTATTCACTGTGGGAAGGAACAACAATAAATGCATTAAAATATCAGGAAAGAAGTATAAATAGGGGCCATTTTGAAAGCTACCTAATACCACTTCAGACCAAGGAAGGAATTTTTTTAAGTTACCAAACTAATAGACTTGATCAAGGCCAAAGGCTATCCAATTAACCCTTGCAAAAGAAGACTAACACAGATATGAAACCTAAGGTTGCTAATTGCTTTTTCTCATTAGTACATCAAGTATTTGACAGAAAAAGCCTTGTACAGGTAAGGTTGACTCTATAATTAGGCACTGGGAGACAAAAGCATGTCAAAAAGAAAAGTGAAGAATATATATTCTGAAAATCCACAAATGAGCAGAGACCAAATTCACTGATTTTGCAATTAGCCAAGTATATGAAAAATGTATCAAAAAAAGATATGTCTCTGTGTTTAAAAAAAATGAACCAACTGTAACAAAACTAGATGTGAAAGGTTATCTGAAATTAAAGTATCATACAAGCAAAGTCTCCATTTCAAATTAAAAATATACACTGAAAATGCATTTTCCTGTTCAATTTTGTTTGAACTAGACCTACTGTAATATATGGACATGCTTGAGTATGTCTGAATTTTCTAGAAGAATAACTATTGTTGAATACGCTCTGTATGCTACTTTATGAGTCCCATGAAAAGCCAAGTTTATGAGGTTACCAACTGGTGATAATTATTTATTTTCCTTTCCCTCACTTCCTTCTTCTCAACACATCAAGAGTTAAATTACACATTCCACGAGGATCAAATTTAAGCTTGAAGAGGAGAAATGTACTTATGCTTAGGTCACTCCTGGGAAACAATGAGGTAAACAAGGCTATAGCTAATGCCAATTAGGTCAGGTGGTGTTGGGAAAGAATTCATTGGTTATCATTATAGCAGGTTTCATCGTCCTCATTTCATGGCATTTTCATATAGGATTGAATGAATTGTGCTTGTGAGATTTGGGAGACAAAAGTTGATGTGGCATGTTCTAAATGAATGTCTGCGAAGGAAAAACATACGCAAGTGGTGGCCAAAGTTTGCACATCCAGCCTAAAACCTTTGAGAGATGGGGCCCCATCTTACAGAATTTGTTCTGCTAGATCTAGGAGGTCTCAGCTTGTGACAATTATTGAGGCTGATACATTTTTCCCAATGTACTTCAAACCTGAGGTACAAGGGACAGGCACACAACACTGAAGAGTACAATACTGGGTGACTCTGCCAAGGCAGAGAAAACTCACCAAGACTGGGAGCATAATTCTGTACCAGAAACTCAAATGCCTTGATTTCTATTAGAAGATCAACACAACAGCAGCCTTTAGGAGAGCACCTTTATTTCCCACCACTTATATAAAAGGGGTTAATCAAAAATCCACTTGGATTTTTCACAAGTCAGAGTGATACTAATCAATATGTTTTTTCAGAGTCTGTCTTTCAAAGACATGAGACTATTTGAGGAGCAGGAAATGGCAAGCCACTCCAGTACTCTTGCCTGGAAAATCCCATGGATGGCGGAGCCTGCTAGGCAACAGTCCATGGGGTCACTAAGAGTTGGACACGACCAAGCAACTTCACTTTCACCTTTCACTTTCATGAATTAGAGAAGAAAATGGCAACCCATTCCAGTGTTCTTGCTTGGAGAATCCCAGGGACGGAGGAGCCTGGTGGGCTGCCTATGGGGTTGCACAGAGTTGGACATGACTGAAGCGACTTAGCAGCAGCAGCAGCATCGTCTCTTTAAATTTTCCTTCTCAACTGGGCCAAAATTAAACCAAAGATCTGTTCCTGGTGCCTAAGAACCATGAAAGACTAGGTTAAAAATTCACTATAAATTACATTTCTTTCTCATTTTATTTTGCTACCCCCTTCATTTAATGGGTGTTATTTCATTAAAATAATCAAGCAGTCTTTTATAATCCTATTCCATATATCTGATACTTTACAGTTTACAAAGTATTTATCTGAGGTAAGCAGGACAAGTCTCATTATCCCTATTTTACAAATAAGGGAACTGACTGACCCAGCTAATGCAGAACAAAGTCAGGATGGAAAGAAATGACCCAGTAACTCCAAATCTAGTCTTCTTTCCACTCTAGTGCACTGATTGGGAAATACTTTATATAATAAAATAAAAGGTATAGTGAATATCTGTCAAAGAGGGAAATGGTCAAATAGAAAAGAATAAAGGCAACCTGTTAAAATTCAACTGTCTGTGAAAGAGTAAATTTAGCAAATTTGGAGGATTGCCATGATGATTTGGAGGAGATTTTACCTTAATTTCTTAGAGGAAAGTATATTCCTTTGTTAATTTTTATCCTTTGCTAATTTATTTTTAAAAGTAAAATGTATTTAATTTTATTTTTATGTTTATTTATTTTATAATGCTAAAATGTATGTATTTTACTAATCCATAAGTTCATTGAAGGCACTTTTCTCATATGGATCTTTGTATTCCTCAGTTTATAATCTCTACCTTTGAACAGCATAGATGTCTAGTAAACAAGCTGTTCAAGGAAATTAATTCAGTCTATACAGAGATATTAAAAAGATTTTTTTCTGTCTTACCACAGTCAGAATAACAAGACTGAAAGAACCTGTAGGAAACCTATTCTTTTCATTGCCTTTAGGTGGGACTATACTCAGCAGCAGTCTAGACTAAAAAACAATCATCTAGGTCTCTTGTTACTTAAGAGCTCTAGTGGGTAGGAGATGCCACTGCATTTATTGTTACAAATCCATTGCCTTTACAAGTCTCATTTCCAAAAGTTGATTTCTATAATTTACTATAATTTAGATTCCTTACTGCTTATTCAGCTTTCAGTGGAGACAATAAAATAGAACTATTCTACCTGAAAAAAAAAAAAAGTTTCTTCAGTGTTTCTCCACTAATACTGTATCAAACCTCTCCCAGTTCTCCATATCCCTCATATATAAAATAGATAGCTAGTGGAAAGTTGCTCTCTAACACAGGGAGCTCAACACAGTGCTCTGTAACAACCTATAGGAATGGGGTGGTGTGGGGGCTACCCCGTAGGAGGGAGGTTCAAGAAGGAGGGGACATATGTATGCCTATGGCTGATTCACATTACTGTATGGCAGAAACCAACACAACACTGTAAAACAATTATCCTCCAATTAAAATTTTAAAAATAAATAAATGAAATGGAAAATGTCCAAAAAAAATCTTAAGCACAAATCTTGGCACTCTAATAAAAATTTTTGAAATTCCTATTGGTGTTTCTTAGCACTATTCCCCATAGTCACAAGGATAATCCATTGACATTTCTTTTACTCAACTAGTCTCCTAAGATACATTATTTGTTTTTTATTAGGAAAATAATACATACATGTTAAAATTCAGGAAAAAATATCTGAGCCCACCATCCTCATAGAAAATTTCTTTTCTTGTGAATATACATACACATTTCACTATAGCATACACACTATTGTATTCTTCCCTTCTAAATTACCTTAGCAAAAATATCTACATTTTGGCATAATCTTCCTACTATTAATATTAACAGAAAAAAATCTATATTGAATTTAATAACACAACTCATGTTATTGTTTTTCCTATTTTTGGACATTTTAGTTTATTTTCTTTTTTTATTATTTTTTAATTTATTTATTTTAATTGGAGGCTAATTACTTTACATTATTGTACTGGTTTTGCCATACATTGACATGAATCTGCCCCGGGTGTACATGTGTTCCCCATCTTGAACCCCCCTCCCACCTCCCTCCCCATCCCATCCCTCCAGTTCATCCCAGTACACCAGCCCCGAGCATCCTATATCATGCATCAAACCTGGACTGGCGATTTGTTTCACATATGATAATATACAGGTTTCAGTTGACACTATTTCACTTACTTTGTTCAATCATTCATTTATTTAACAAATATTTATTAGGCTCCAACCATAGGCCAGGCCCTGTTCTATGTTCTGGATACACTGAGGAAGCAAGATAAGTAGGACTCCTGCTTTCATTCTAGTAGGGAAAGATGGAAAATAAAGAAATTAGTTAAGCATAATAATTTCTATGAGGGAAATAAGCAGAAATAAATAGGTTTGAAGACCTCTTTGAGGAGGTATTTTATGAGCTAAGACTTATAAGAGGAGTGATCTCTCTTTCCAATCATGAATAAGCTTTGTAAAGAGCTTTGCTGGAAGGAAGGAGCCCTTGTGCAAAGCCTGAATTAGAAACAAGCTTGGTGAGCTTAAGTAAAAGAAAGAAAAGGCCTGTGATGGGTGCACAGTTGAATTCAGAGGAGCATAGCATCCAAGGAGGATCTAGAGGCAGATAGGAACCTAGAGTTTGATGCTAGAGAGGCTGAGAATTATTTTAACTGCAGAGAGAAGGTACTAAAGAGTTTTAGGCAAAGGGTTGATAAGTAAACACAAGATTAAATGTTATCACATCTCCCTTGTCTTTTTTTTTTATGAAACATTGGTACAGAGGGTTGGCCCATTGAAACACTGAAATACTAGTTTTAGACTCATAACCAATAAGATCACATATTGCTCCCCAACTCTAGCTGATAATGCCTTTCCTCAACTAATTTATCAACTGACTGATTAACTCTTCTTGATGCCAGAGTTGGCTTCCTCATCCAGCCTTCAACCTCCATGACATACAGTTCTTTTTGTCAGTAGAAAATGTGGCTCAGACAGTAGAGAAATTATTTGCAATACAGGAGACCCGGGTTTGATCCCTCAGTCGGAAAGATCCCCAGAGCAACCCATTCCAGTGTTCTTGCCTGGAGAATTCCATGGACAGAGGAGCCTGGCAGGCTACAGTCCATGGGGTCACAAAGAGTTGGACATAACTGAGGGATTAACACTTTCACGATCATGAAGAACATATGGGCAACTGAGTATTGAACAGAATATCTTCAAAAGGAAATACATGCCATTCTTCTGACTGGGCAAAGGAATAAACGAATATTTTGATGTGACAAGTTAAAGTCAAGTAATATCTTAGTACTTTTAGACAGAGGTAGGCAAAGGGTACATGATCTTTGTTTTAATTAGTTAGGTAATGCCACATGATAAAATGAGCATATAGGATTTCAAGAGCTTCCTGGATGAATGAATGGAAGATGCTGGGGTATTTAGGGTAGTAAGTTCCAAGCCCAAGTTTTAGCTTTTGGAAACATTCAATAGTGGATGTAGATTCGAAAAATGAAGGGGAGAAATAAACCCATTTCCCTTAGAGGGGACGATAGATGATGAATAGAAGTAAAAGGAAATGAGCATGTCTGAAGTGGCCTGGTGAGTAGCTCTGAAGCCATTTGGAACTAATTTCTATAAACAAAAACTAACTTTTGGCCTGTTTGTACACAAACTATGGAAAATATATGGATAAAGTCAACAATTCAACAAAATTGATATAGTCTGATTTAAAATATAGGCTAGGATGTATTTCATTTAAAATGTTGTTGTACAACACAGGGAATATAGGCAACATTTTATATTAATAATAACTGTAACTTAAGTTTATAGATGTGGTTACTTACCTAGAACCTGATATCCTGGAATCTGAAGTCAAGTGGGCCTTAGGAAGCATTTCTACAAACAAGGCTAGAGGACGTGATGGAATTCCAGATGAGCTATTTCAAATCCTAAAAGATGAAGCTGTTAAAGTGCTGCACTCATATGTCAGCAAATTTGGAAAACTCAGCAGTGGCCACAAGACTGGAAAAAGTCAGTTTTTGTTTCAGTCCCAAAGAAGGGTATACCAGACAACCTTACCTGTCTCCCGAGAAACCTGTATGAAGGTCAAGAAGTAACAGACCCTCACAAGGAACAAATGACTGGTTCAAAATTGGGAAAGGAGTACGAGAAGGCTGTATATTGCCACCTTGTATATTTAACTTATATATGCCAGGCTGGATGAATCACAAGCTGGAATCAAGATTTCCAGGAAAACTATCAACAACCACAGATATGTAGATGATACCATTCTAATCACAGAAAGTGAAGAGTAACTAAAGAGCCTCTTGATGAAGGTGAAAGAGTAAGTAAAAAAGCTGGCTTAAAACTCAACATTCTAAAAAAGAAGATTATGGCATCTGATCCCATCACTTCATGGCAAATAGATGGGGAACAAGTTCAGGCAGTGACAGATTTTATTTTCTTGGTTTCCAAAATCACTGCAGACGGTGACTGCAGCCATGCAATAAAAAGACGCTTGCTCCTTGGAAGTAAAGCTATGACAAACCTAGATAGTGTATTAAAAAGCAGAAACGTCACTTTGCCAATAAAGGTTCGTAGAGTCAAAGCTATGGTTTTTCCAGTAGTCATCTATGGATGTGAAAGTTGGACTATCAAGAAGGCTGAGCACGAAAGAACTGATGCCTTTGAATTGTGGTGCTAGAGAATATTCTTAAGTGTCTCTTGGACTGCAAGGAGATCAAATGAGTCAGTCCTAAAGGAAATCAACCTTGAATTGGAAGGACTGATACTGAAGCTGAAGCTCCAATACTTTGGCCACTTTATGGGAAGAGCCCACTCATTGGAAAAGACTCAGATGCTGGAAAGACTGATGACAAGAGGAGATAAGGGAGGCAGAGGATGAGATGGTTAGATATTATCACCGACTTAATGGACATAAATCTGAGCAAACTCTGGGAGATAGTGAAGGACAGGGAAGCCTGGCATGCTATAGTCCATGGTATTGTGAAGACTCTGAAATGACTTAGTGACTAACAACAACAACCAAATAAATGAAGTATAACCTTTAAAAATTGTGAATCACTATATTGCATACCTGAAACTTTTATAATATTATACATCAACCATACTTCAATAAAAAATAAAGTGCTGATTAGTTGGATTAATAAATTTACATTTTCTAAAGAGTCAGACACGACTGAGCAACTGAACAATATCTGTCATAATATGGATAGGAAAGGTTGCTAAATATTTATAATGTAGGACTTAATTTTTTCAGTGTGGATACTCTGAAGCAATTAGATGAAGAAAACGCCATTTTGAAAATAAACAAATCTGGATTGACAAATACTAAAAACAAATCAGAATTTTGAGAATCTTAAAGTTAGTCTGAAAAGAATAATCACTTAATGGCCAAACATGAATGACAGGCAGTTTTCAGGGAAAATAAAGGAGATATATGATGTGAAGATCATTTGGTATTTGATTGGAAAGGTAGCAGATTCTTCAAAGGGTAATTGACACCTAATGTAAGGAATGTTTGATCATGCAAAGTGCAAGAGAGCATCTTTTCTTAGACTATATAAAACAGAGTTCCACTAAGAGGTTTACTGAAAAGGAAACCTTATATTTTATCATAAAGCAGACTCTGAAATTCAACATGAGGAGATAATGTGGCTGTCAAATGTGAGAGATATCTTCCTAAAGTGTTGAGAAACTACAGCAGGGAAAGCAAACAATGATTTCAAACAGGGGCCCCAAAGGAATTCAACATTTGGTTAATCTGAATGTGTCACCATTGTTAACTTCTAAAATAGAAAGGTCAGCTTAAACATGAAAGAGTAAAATAATACTGGGTTCTGTTCCTGAGTTTTTATATACCCTTGAAAGCTTAATTTGAAGAACAACATACAGAATTCACACAGAATTGGGTTCTACCAAACCACATTTCAACAGGTTATGGTAAAAGGGACAATTAACTCCATAGACACTACCAATTCCCTTCCCTTTGTTTTCAAAGATCTACATTTCCTGGTACCTCCATGACTATTTATAAATCAGAAAGGCAGGCACTTTGAATTGCAGGCATTGACTTTCAATTGAGCTACTTGTCACATAGACAACTCTCTATAGCATGTCATATAGAGTGAATAAAAACAGGGAATTATTCATATGTGCCTTGCGGAATAGAAAGAGAAACATGGTCTTTAAAAAGAAACAGCTGCTACACAATTATAAAAAAATTATTACAACTCCATGTTAAAAACTGTCTCTATGAGCCCTCATTTAATCTGGTTTGCGAGTCTCTTAAGCAGTGCCAGGTGGTTCATGTAGTCTTTAATACAATGAAAAGTCATCATCCCAGGGAACAATGAAAACAAAAAGAATCTGAGACAAAAGCAAGAAGATAGGTTTTGTGGCAGTGACACAGGGTTGTGTTGCAGCACCACGGACTGACTAGAAAAAAGGAATGAATTACTGGAGTGGGCCATAAATCTGACTGCAGTCTTTGATCCAGCTGTGTACTTACCTTTGGACAGTTATCCCGACTTTATTTTTCTAGTTTGCTGATGAAGTATATCAGACACATTATCAAACTTGCTAAAGAAAAGATGGGCTATGGCAGGTTTCCAACTAGACCATTTAAGAGAATGGCTTATCTAGCCAGGAAATTTTGAAGGGCATCCTAAAACACAATTTTCCAAACTGAGGTCTGAGAAAAATTGATGTCTCTTAAGATACTAATAATTGACCTATAATAAAGAATTCCTCATCAAAGAGGTTTGGAAACAATGGGTAAACTAAGATAAATAACAAGTACTTTTTAAATTTTTAATTAATGTTAATGTGGTATTCCTCAAAATTCTTTGGCTCTAAGATTATCTATTTCTCTCAAGCAAATTATTCATATCTTATATTACACTGCAGTTCGGGATCCCAGTTTGAGTAAAGCTGCTCTACAAACATATACATTCAAAGCCTCAGAATGTTTCATCAGAGGCTGGCATTTGGGAAACACTCTTATTTCACTAAATACCCAGTTAGCTATCTGATCATTTCTGCAACCTTATTTCATATCAAACACTTCACCACTAACAATTTTAAGCAAAATTTCCATGGGATACCCAAAATATGTACCATCAGTTGTCATACTTTTAATATTTTTAGTGGTTAAAAGTCACTTATGACGTTACATAAGTATTACTGTTTCCTAAATTATTTTCTTCCTTTCTTTTTGATCTTCAAGGGCAATCTTATATGGCATCTCTGCAAATAATTTTTATGAAAAATAAATATTTGGAGGTTTATGCATAATTTTTTTTCAGCTTCTAGGATTTCTCATACTTGGAGCTAAGAGTCACAATTATAACATATAGAACATGTGGCTAACTTGCATAATAAATCATTACCTCATCAGGAGCCAGTATTCTGGAATTTAGAAGAAAACCACAAATTTTACTGAATACTACTTTGTGTCTTTCAAATGATCGAGAATTCAAGGCTCAGATTAGCAGGTGTGCACATGAACAGATTTTTTTCTTTGGGAGGAAACAAGGAGCCATTTTGGGTCTGAATAATTCAGTTAAAATTGCATTAAATTCATGAAGCTTCAAGTATATTCTGTCTTACTGGTAGAAACCATTTTGTCAATGGCAATTCATGCCACATCACTCAAGAAAAATGTTTTTAGGATAAATAGAAAAAAATATATTAATGGTGTCGGTTTAGTCACTAAGTCGTGTTGGACTCTTTTGTGACCCCATGGACTGAAACCCAGCAGGCTCCTCTGTCCGTGGGATTTCCCAGGCACGAATACTGCAGTGGGTTGCCATTTCATTCTCCAGAAAAAGCATATTGAGAAGAAGCAAAATGAAAAGACAGAAATAAAGAGTACAGAGGTAAAAGGAGCAGAAAGTCTAGGACGAATGGAAATACTTGCATGCTACTGTCAGTAAAAAGACTGATCAAAAAGACTGGTCATACTGTCAAATATAGAAAATAAAGTAATGGCAAATTATAACACAGGGTCATTGCAAACTAAAATATTGTTATAAAAGATGTGCTTTTAAAGAATCTGTGAAAAGAGAAATGTGGCTTGATATTAGGAGCATTCACATATAACATATTT
The DNA here is from genome assembly GCF_049115385.1 of Moschus berezovskii. NCBI lineage: Eukaryota > Metazoa > Chordata > Mammalia > Artiodactyla > Moschidae > Moschus > Moschus berezovskii. The sequence continues at coordinate 61,766,392 of NC_142488.1, read as the reverse complement.
AAAGATATAATGAAATTATCTTCAAAAATCATTAAAATTAAGAAGATAAGAAAACAAAGGAAACAGGACAAGTAAGCACTGAAGTAAGGGACAGTAAGGTAAGAAAGTGGGTAGCTTCACTAGACCCTGGGGAAGAAAATGCCATAAAAACGATTTCCATACGGGTTTGAGAAGCATGAGCTATTATGTCTCAGGTGTTTCTATTTCTGATTTCATCAGTTAAGTAATTAAGTCAAAGCAAATTACTGGATGAAGGCCAAGTAAGCAAGCTCTCACGTATATCTTTGCAAACAACCATCTGTTATGGTCATCATTTATTCTTAAATACAGAACACAAATTTTTAATTGCAAAACATTCATTCCCATGAATGTTCCAGTTCTTGAATTTATACTTTAGAAAATCTAACATTATTGAAAGCAGTGTAAGAAAATGGATCACTTTTTGACACACAATAGAAATGGAAAAATGATCAACTTTTTTGTTGACCAAAAATGATCAACATCCAAGTACCTGACTTTGGGTGGTGAAGAAGGGCAAAATATCTCTGAGCAAGGACCTTTGAGCTCCAGAAAGAAATTAACATAATACAAAATCCAACCTGTGTGAGAGAGTTTTCATCCACATGACAAAGACTGACCAAGTTCCTACATGTTGCAAGGCCTGGTGCTGGGAACTAGGGATTTACCTATGAATAAGACAGATAAGCTTCATGCCTTCATGGGGCTTATATTGGGCCAGAGAAAGAAAAAAGCAAACAAGGAAATTTCAGAGTATAATCACTTCACCAAATGCTTTTGAACTGTGGTGCTGGACAAGACTCTTGAGAGTCCCTTGGACTGCAACGAGATCCAACCAGTCCATTCTAAAGGAGATCAATCCTGGGTGTTCATTGGAAGGACTGATGCTAAAGCTGAAACTCCAATACTTTGGCCACCTCATGCGATGAGTTGACTCAATGGAAAAGACTCTGATGCTGGGAAGGATTGGGGGTGGGAGAAGAAGGCGACGACAGAGAATGAGATGGCTGGATGGCATCACCAACTTGGTGGACATGAGTTTGTGGGTTTGTGTGAACTCCGGGAGTTGGTGATGAACAGGGAGGCCCGGCGAGCTGCGATTCATGGGGTCGCGGAGAGTCAGACACGACTGAGCGACTGAACTGAACTGAACTGAACTGAAAGGAAATAAACAAGGTAATATGATAGTAATAGGGGATGGTGATGGAAGGGGTAGAGATGGACTATTCTAAAGTGATAGCTTTTCAGCTGAGATATGAGTGATAAAAATGACACTGTTACTTGAACTTCTATCTAGGGAAAGGATATTCTTGGCAGAGCAAACAGAAAGGGCTAAAGAGTATACTGGCTGTCATTGAATAAATGGTATAACGATAAAAAAATTTTAAAAAAATTTAAAAAAGTAAATATTTCATTGAGGGGCTTATGAAAAATAAAACAGGTCAGAAGACTACCATTCATACCTTTTCCATCTTTAACTTAATAACAGAAGGATGTTAGAACTTATTTATTCTAATCTCCTGCACGATATACTGCACACAGATAGTCATTGCTCTATTGCTTAAACACCTTTACTGTTGAAGAGATCTCACTTAATTGTGAGGCATCTCAGGTAGTAGGAAGTTTTTTTTTTTAATCTGAGCAGAAATTGGCTTTGTGTCAGTCTCTCTCATTGACTCCAATTCTGCAGATTCAAATACTCAAAGGCAAGTAGTATATTTCCCCTCAGCAGTCAGCTCTAGGACAGAGATCTTTCAATCACTATTTAGGGATTCAAGATGACTTAGATATTATGATTACTCTAGATACACTTTAATTTTATTTGAATAGGTGTAGGTGATTTTATAAAATTATGGATGTGCAACATAATGATGCAATATTTTATAGATCATATTCCATTTCCCCTGGAGGAGGGCATGGCAACCCACTCCAGTATTCTTGCCTGGAAAATCCCATAGACAGAGGAGCCTGGCAGGCTACAGCCCATAGGTCGCAAACAGTCAGACATGACTGAAGTGACTGAGCACAGCACAGCACAAAGTTTGCTCTTCAGTGGCTCAGTCATGTCTGACCCTTTGCGACCCCATGGACTGCAGCACGTCAGGATTCCCTGTCCTTCACCATCTCCTAGAGTTGGCTAAAACTCATGTTTGAGTCAGTGATGCCATCCAACCATCTTGTCCTCTGTCATTCCCTTCTTCTCCTGCCTTCAATCTTTCCCAACATCAGGGTCTTTTCTAATGAATCAGCTCTACGCATCAGGTGGCCACAGTATTGGAGCTTCAGCTTCAGCATCAGTTTTTCCAATGAATACTCAAGGTTGATTTTGTTTAGGATTGACTGATCTGATCTCCTCTCAGTCCAAGGGACTCTCAAGAGTCTTTTCCAACAGCACAGTTTGAAAGCATCAATTCTTTGGCACTCAGCCTTCTTTATGTCCCAACTCTCACATCCATACATGACTACTGGAAAAATAATGGTTTTACTTCCCTTTGTTGCTTTCTTTTGTTGCTTACCTATTTTATACTTAGCAGTTTGTATCTCTTTTTAAAATTTAAATTTATTTATTTTATTTTAATTGGAGGAAAATTACTTTAAAATATTGTGATGGTTTTTGCCATACAACAACATGAATTGGCCATGGGTACACATGTGTCCCACCCATCCTGAATGCCCTTCCCACCTCCCTCCCCACCCTATCCCTCTGGGTTGTCCCAGACCACCAGCTTTGGGTGCCCTGCTTCGTGATTTATTTCACTAAGCATAATTTCCAGGACTGTCCACATTGTTGCAAGTGGCAGAATTTCATTCTTATTACTGAGAAATATACCACATCTTTGTTATCTATTCACCTGTTGATGAACACTATTATAAATAATGCTGCTATTAACTTCTCAGGTGGCGCTAGGGATAAAGAATCTGCCTGCTAATATAGGAGATGTAAGAGACGGGGTTCAATCCCTTACTAGGGAAGATCCCCTGGAGGGGGGTATGGCAACCCACTCCAGTATTCATTCCTGGAGAATACCATGAACAGAGGACCGTGGTGGGCTACAGTCCATGGGGTTGCAAAGAGATGGACACAACTGAAGTGACTTAGCATGCACTCACATGTATCTTTTCAAATTAGTATTTTCATTTTCTTTGGATATATATCAGCCAAGGGACAACAGAGGATGAGATGGTTGGATGGTATCACTCAACGGACATGACATTGAGCAAGCTCTGGGAGATGGTGAAGGACAGGGAAGCCAGGAGTTCTGCAGTCCATGGGGTCACAAAGAGTCAGACAAGACTGAGCAACTGAACAACAACAAAATATCAGCCAGTAGAATTGTGGAATCATATGGTAGTTATACTGTTTGTTTTATTGCGGAAACTTCATACAGTTATCCACAGTGGCTATACCAATTTACAATCCCACCAATAGTGTACTAGGGTTCCCTTTTCTCCACATCCTTGCCAACTTTTGTTATCTGTGTTCATTTTGAGGATAGCCATTTTGACAGGTGTAAAGCGGGATCTCATTGTGGTTTTGACTTGCATTTCTCTAATCATTAGTGATGTTGAGTATTTTTTCATGTGCCTGTTGGCCATCTGTATATCTCTCTTAGAAAAATATCTAATCAGGTATTTGGCTTATTTTTTAATCAGGCTGTTTGATTTTTTAATATGAGTTGTATGGGCTGTTTATATATCTTGTATATTAACTCTTTATCAGTTATATCACTTGCAAATACTTTTTCCCATTCAGGAGGCTGCCTTTTCAATTTGTCTCTGATTTCTTTGCTGTGCAAAGAGTTTAATTAGGCCCCATGTGTTTACTTTTGCTTTTATTTCATTTGCCTTAGGACACCGATCTAAAAAATATGGCTATGATTGATGTCAAAGGGGGTTCTGCCTATGACTCTTTTAGGAGTTTTATGGTTTTAGGTCTTACATTTAGGTTGCTCATCCATTTTTTAGTTTATTGTTGTACACGGTGTGAGGGAATGATCTAATGTCATTCGTTTACATATAGTTGTCCAGTTTTCCCAGCACCTCTTATTGAAGAGACTGTCTCTTCTCCATTGTATATTCTTGTCTCCTTTGCACATTGCACATTTACTGACTCTAATAGTGTGGGTTTATTTCTGGGCTCATGATTCTGTTTAGCTGGCCTATGCATCTGCTTTTGAGCCAGTACCATGCTGTTTTGATACCAAAATTAGTCAAAGACACTACAAAAAAAGAAAATCACAGACCAATAACTCTGACAAATACGGGTGGAAAAATCCTCAGTAAAATGTTAGCAAATCAAATTCAACAATATATAAAGGGAATCAAACACCATGAACAAGTGAGACTTATGCCAGAAATACAAAGATCACCACAACACATTCCAGGAATGCAAGAATTATTCAATATTTACAAATCAATGCTATCACCACAATAACAAAAGAAAGAATATGGTATTTCAATAGACACAGAAAAAAACATCTGACAAAATTCAACATCCTTTCATGACAAAAACTCTCATCAACAATGGTATAGAAGAAATATATCTCAAAGTAATAAAGGAAATTTATTACAAACCCACACCCAACATCACTGTTGTTGTGTAGTTGCTAAGTTGTATCCAAGTCTTTTACGATCCCATGGAATGTAACCCACCAGACAACTCTGTACATGGGATTTCCTAGGCAAGAATCCTGAAGTGGGCTGCCATTTCCTTCTGAAGGGGGTCTTCTCAACTTTAGGATCTCACCTGTGTCTTCTACATTGGCAGGCAGATTCTTTACCACAGAGCCACCAGGGAAACCCCACCTAACATACTCAACAGTGAAAAGCCTTTCCACTAAAATCAAGAGCAAGACAAGGTCACCCACTTTTGCCACTTCTACTTAACACAGTATTGGAAGTCCTAGTCAGAGCAATCAGAGAGGAAAAATAAATAAAAGGCATCTAAGTTGGAAAGAAAGAAGTAAAATTGTCACTATTTGCAGATGACACAATACTACATATAAAACCCTAATGGCTCCATAAAAAAATTATTAGAACTATTAGAATTCCATCAGAATTTAGTAAAGCTGAAGGATACAAGATTAACACACAGACATCTGTTGCTTTTCTATACACTAATAATTAACCATCAGAAAGAAAAAGTAAGAAAACAATTTTGTTTAAAATTGCATTAAGAAGAATAATATAATTACCTAGGAATAAACTTAATCAAGGAAGTGTATGACCTATATGCTAAAAACTACAAACATTGAGGAAGGAATTTGAAAATGATACAAAGAAATGGAAAGATATTGCATGCTCCAAAATCGAAAGAATTAATATTGTTAACATGCTCACACTACCCAAAGCAATCTACAGATTTAATGCTCATGACATTTTTTGTAGACCTAGAACAAAGAAATTTACATGGAACCATGCTGCTGCTGCTAAGTCGCTTTAGTCATGTCCAACTCTGTGTGACCCCATAGATGGCAGCCCACCAGGCTCCCACGTCCCTGGGACTCTCCAGGCAAGAAACACTGGACTGGGTTGCCATTTCCTTCATAAAAGACGACAAACTACCAAAGCAATTTTGACACACAATACCTTCTTGGTTGTTGTTGTTCATTCATTAAGTCGTGTCTAACTCTTTGTGACCTCATGGACTGTAGAGCACAACAGGGTCCTCTTTCCACTTTGAATTTCTCTTTGAGTTTGCTCAAATTCATGACCATTGAGTTGGAGGTGCTGTCTAACCATCTGATCTTCTGCTGCCCCCTTCTCCTTTTCCCTTCAATCTTTCCCAGCATCAGTGTCTTTCCAATGTGGCAGCTGTTTGCAATAGGTGGCCAAAGTATTGGAGCTTCAGGGTCAGTCCTTCCAACAACTACTGAAGTTTATTTCCTTTATGATTGACTGGTTTGATCTTCCTGCAGTGTAAGGGATTCTGAAGAGTCTTCTCCAGCACCACAATTAAAAAGCATCAATTCTTCAGTGCTCAGTCTTCTTTATGGTCCAACTCTCACATCCACACATGACTACTGAAAATACCATAGCTTTGACTATATGAACCTTTGTTGGCAAAGTGATGTCTTTATTTTTACTATGTTTTCTAGGTTCACCATGGGCTTCCTTTGTGGCTCAGCTGGTAAAGAATCAATCCGCCTGCAATGAGGGAGACCTGGGTTCGATTCCTGGGTTGGGAAGATCTGCTGGGGAAGGGAAAGGCTACCCACTCCAGTATTCTGGCCTGGAGAATTCCATGGACTGTATAGTCCATGTGGTCACAAAGAGTTGGATGTGACTGAGTGACTTTCACTTTCATTTTCTAGATTTGTCATAGCTTTCCTTCCAAAGAGAAGGGTCTTTCATGGCTGTAGTCACCGTCCACAGTAATTTTATAAACCAAGAAAATAAAAGTCACTGCTTACACTTTTTCTCCTTCTACTTGCCAGGAAGTGATGGGACTGGCCTATGTTCAATTTCAAACCAGGTTTTTCACTCTTCTCTCTCACCTTCATCAAGAGGCTCTTTAGTTTCTCTTCACTTTCTGCCATTAGAGTGTTATCAACTGCATATTTGAGGTTGTTGACATTTCTCCTGGCAATCTTGATTCTAGCTTCTGATTCATCCAGCCTGGCATTTCACATGATGTACTCTGCATATAAGTTAAATAAACATGGTGACAAAATACAGCCTTGTTGTACTCCTTTCCCAATTTTGAATGAGTAAGTTGTTCCAGGTGATCTGCATACAGGTTTCTCAGGAGACAGGTAAGGTGGTCTGATATTTCCATCTCTTTAAGAATTTTCCACAGTTTATTGTGAATTCACACAGTCAAAGGCTTTAGCATAGTAAGTGAAGCAGAAGTAGATATTTTTCTGGAATTCCCTTGCTTTCTTCATGATCCAATGAATGTTAGCAATTTATCTCTGGTTCTTCTGCCTCCTCAAAACCCAGCTTATACATCTAAAAATTCTCAGTTCATGTACTGCTGAAGCCTACCTTACTAGAATGTGAAAGAGAGCAACTGTATGGCAGTTTGAACATTCTTTGGCATTGCCCTTCATTGGGAGTGAACTGACCTTTTTCCAATCCTGTGGCCACTGCTGTGTTTTTCAAATTTGCTTATATATTGAGTGCAGCACTTTAACAGCATCATCTTTTAGGATTTTAAATAGCTCAGCATAAATTCTGTCACCTCCACTAGCTGTGATCCATGAAGGAGAATTTCTTGGTAAGTTATTTTAAAGCCACACTGTCACTAGACACACCAACAAATTTTGCAAGGTAAAGACTTGGGCCCCAACTCTCAAAAGAAATTGTAGTACTTTCACCAAGTATGTTCAATAATCATCTGTTGATTACTTGATATATGCAGAGCATGATGTTACATGCTGCTGCTGCTAAGTCACTTCGGTCGTGTCCGACTCTGTGAGACCCCATAGACGGCCTCCCACCAGGCTCCCCCACCCCTGGGATTTTCCAGGCAAGAACACTGGAGTGGGTTGCCATTTCCTTCTCCAATGCATGAAAGTGAAAAGTGAAAGGGAAGTCGCTCAGTCATGTCTGACTCTTAGAGGTCTCATGGACTGCAGCCTACCAGGCTCCTCCATCCATGGGATTTTCCAGGCATTGGAGTGGGGTGCCATTGCCTTCTCCGGATATTACGTGCTAGGGAGATTTAAAGGGTGAATTAAAAATATTCCTTATCTCAAGAAGCTTGAACTCTTAAGTGCTCTAAAATAAATATAGATACAATAAAATAAGCACACAGAAGAAACAATGTGTTGCAAATGGTCTTGGCACCACTGTCACGCTACATAATTTTATTAACCACTTGCTGGAATATCAGACTTCCATCTGTATGCTTACTCCTATCTTTACACACACAGGTCAGAACTGTGTCACTAAAATGTGAAATACTGTCAATTCTGTACTAACTTTAAAGCTATGCTAATGAAAGCTATGCTACCAAATTAATAAATTCAGCTTCCTTTTAAGTTATTAGTGAGACTAACCATTTAAGCAGTATTTTACTCCTTCATTATAGAATGTAACATAAAGTATATTGGATGAATCTGGATCACAGCTTTGAAATCTGAGATACATGGTCAGTTGAGTTCAGTTCAGCTGCTCACTCATGTTCGACTCTTTGTAGTCCCATGGACTGCAGCATGCCAGGCCTCCCTGTCCATCACCAACTCCCGGAGTTTACCCAAACTCATGTCCATTGAGTCGGTGAATATGTGGGTACACATGTACATACATCTCTGGATCAATCTTTTACTGTGTTGTGATGTTGTCTTTTACAATAAAAGCAATTTTTATGAGCAAAATGTAGCAACATGCTAATACATCTTTTTTTTTTTTTTTTACTTTCATTGACGTGCACAAACAAAAAGAACTTTATAATTTAGAGGGACAAGTTGTATACATTATCATGTCAAAGCGAGACAATGCAAGGGATATTTGTGGAATACTAATCACCACCAGCCTGCCTGGGAAACTCCTTTACTAAAGAGCTTCTATTCTCAAGCAACCAGATGTATTTATCCAGGCCTGAAAGCACAGATGGTGTACAGCTGTCAGACAGCTGTCTTTGTTGAAGTTCTTTAAAAGAAGTTTTCAGTATCTATTAAATGGGAAGTAATTTTCCTAGAGGTTGAGAAAAAAGGGAAATAGGAATATACCACTGAAAATTAACTTGAAAGTTGCGAGTAATGAAAAAAAAGTAGTTTCTCAAAGAAGCTGTATATTTCTAATATTTATGTTATTTCCTTTCCTTTCCTCTCTCAATAAATATTTATTCAATATGTTAGTGCTAAGTATTATACTAGGAGCTGGAAATTCAAAGGCATATGAGGTAGTCCCATCTCTAGGACTTCACAATTTATTAGAGGAAATGGTTAAATAAAGGTAAACAAGTGCAATACTATATAATGTATCTAGTGGCGGTGCAAAGGAAGGAGTGGCCAGTTATGCTTTGACTGTCAAAGATGGCCTCACAGAATAGAGATTCATGAGCTGAGTCTTAAAAACAATAGATGTTAGTTAAGTCTACTGTTTATTCTCAGCAGCGGACTAGCATATGCAAAGGTACTTAGAGCAACATGGCTCATTGAATAGATGTACTGGTGTCTTAGAGAATGAAAGGAGGTGAGACTGATGAGTCTGGCAAGGATTATATCAAGGTGAATGCACACAGCAGTGATCATGTGAAAGGTGGTAAAGGTTTGCAATGGCAGCCACTGCCAACAGGAAAGGGGAATAATTAAGGATATATACAAGGATTGTTAAATGATGTGCGAAGGGTTCAGTTGCAGTCTTTAGAAAAAACAATTTTGTAGTATTAACAATCTCCACAGTTGTGTTATTTGCTCCAGGAACATTCAGCCATTATGTTAAGAGGAACACACAGTTCCATAATCTGGAGAATAAGACCATTGAAAACAAAAATTGAATCTTAATTAGAAATATATCAAACACTCTCCCAAAGTAATTCAAATTCCAAAAATAATTTTAAGAGTACTGAAAGCTCTCACTACTTAAGCACAAAATGAATAAATTAGTCTAAAGGAGGCAGGGTGTCTATTTGTGCTTTTGTTTTGCTTTATATAGCCAAAAGTACTTGAATATGGTTCTTCTCAATTTATTCGCTTCTTAGTGAGGAAGACAGTAAGGATACATTCCATATAATTATTATTCCCAGCATCATATGCATCCTTTTAACATGGCAATTACCATACCAGATTGCAACTGCCTTACCAGATTGTGAGCTCTTCAAAGGGACCAAGTCTCACTTAGCTTTGTACTCTCAGCACCTTGATTAACATCTATCTCACAGAAAACACCTAAAAACCTTTTGTAGGATGGATCAATTTACAGATGAATAACATGAGGCACAGAACAGTTTCCCTAAGACAGCACAGCTAGTTTGAGTTAAAATATGCAGTCCATGGATGAAGACCAGAGGTCTCAGTTTCTGTGAGGCAATATTTGGCTTTATTTTAAGACAGATAAAGACATGGAAATAAGTTAAATGTCCATCGACAGAGGAATGGGTAAAGAAGATTTCACACACACACACACACAAAGGAATATTACTAGGACCATAAAAAGAAATAATGCTATTTGCGGCAACATAGATGGACTCAGAGGTTATCATTCTAAGTGAAGTAAGTCAGGCAGAGAAAGACAAATGTATGGTATAACTTACATGTGGAATATTAAAAAAAGATACAAACAAAACTGTTTACAAGACAGAAACAGACTCACAGATTCAAAAACAAACTTCTGGTTACCAAAGGGGAAACGTTGAGGGGAGGGATAAATTGGGAGCTTGGACTTGACAAAAACACACCATAACATATAAAATAGATAACCAGCAGGGACCTACTGTGTAGCACAGGAAACTCTACTTAATATTTTGTAATACATATACATATATATATCATTTTTTATATTCTTTTCCCCATATATGTTATTATTAATATGTCAATCCAAAGCTCCTAATTTATACCTCCCTTCAACATTTGCCCTTTGGTAACCACAAGTTTGTTTTTGAAGTCTGTGAGTTTGTTTCTATCTTGTAAATATGTGAGTGAATCACAATGCTGTACATCTGAAAATAACACAATATTATAAATCCACTACACTCCAATAAAATTTTAAAAAGAGAAATCTTTAGATATAAAACCATGTATTTTCAAAATAAAGTATAACATTAATATTACATATGACTCCTAAAAATAGAATTACGGAGTGGGAGGGAAATAAATATCACCATTACATTTCAAGTATCAGTATAAGGGGAAAAAGAATGCAGAACAATTTGACAAGAAGAAATCCGAGATTATTAATAACAATATTTTAAAAATACTAGTAAATGTTTTCCTTTTCATTCTAGTCTTCTTTATCTGGCAAGCTTCTTTTTTGCCTTCTATTGGTGGCTCTGGAATATGTTTCCAGACGTGATAAACTGTAATAAAGAGTGTAAGTCCAATTTTATGTGTAACCAAAGATAGATTAAGCCGCACCCCTCTTTTCTTTCTCTTTTTTGCCCCACATAAGGGTAAGATGGAGTGGATTGCCATTTCCTTCTCCAGGGGTTCTTTCCAACCCAAGGATCAAATCCAAGTCTCTATGTCTATTGGGTTTGGAAGGCAAGTTCTTTACCACTAGGGCTACCTGGTCACTAACTCCTAAACACCCTTCATTCAGGCATAACCACTCATCATTCTTCAGTAAACCACAGACACCCTTACTCCTTTGCCCCTGCGGTTCATACTCCACATAACATGCCTTTCAGTCTATGTTTTGGATGGTAATCTGTTCATCCTGCCTATCTCTGCTTTACTACTTCCATTTCTAACCCCCTCATAGAATGATTTGTGTTTTTTTTAATTGTCAATTCAAAACAGGCTACCTCTACAGCTATTCTAAAAATAATGCACTGGATAATAAGCTCTAGGTAATGTACATATCCATTGACTATGAAGTAAACTTTTCAAGTATCAGTTCAGTTCAGTCGCTCAGTCGTGTCCGACTCTCCGCGACCCCATGAATCACAGCACGCCAGGCCTCCCTGTCCATCACCAACCCCCGGAGTTCACTCATACTCATGTCCATTGAGTCGGTGATGCCATCCAGCCATCTCATTCTCCGTCGTCCCCTTCTCCTCCCGCCCCCAACCTTTCCCAGCATCACAGTTTTTTCCAGTGAGTCAACTCGTCGCATGAGGTGGCCAAAGTATTGCAGTTTCAGCTTTAGCATCAGTCCCTCCAATGAACATCCAGGGTTGATCTCCTTGAGAATGGACTGGTTGGATCTCCTTGCAGTATAAGGGACTCTCAAGAGTCTTCTCCAACACCACAGTTCAAAAGAATCGATTCTATTTTCAAGTATAGAAATCCTTTTATTCTGATACTTCTGAACTCTGGGAGTTGGTGATGGACAGGGAGGCCTGGCATGCTGTGATTCATGGGGTCGCGGAGAGTCGGACACGACTGAGTGACTGAACTGAACTGAACTGAAGGGTGAGATGATAAGAAAGGCCTGAACGCTCCTTCCCATGGTGCTGACAGGGAAGTTCACACCATGCAAGTCACAGCCAGGGTAGTAAACCTTACCAACAAACCACCAAAAAAACCAAAGTCACTTTCCTTTCCCTTCACGCAAGCCATTTCAGACCAGCTTGGGAGCCAGCAATACCCACTCCCAGAAAACCCCATAATGTCAGTAATTAAACCTTTTCAAGACTCTTAGTAAGTGTACGGTATCATCAAACATCAATATTTTCGGTGGGGGAATTGATCCCACCCCTTTCAGGGCAACAACAAAACAATCAGCAATGTGAGTAGGATGTTGAAGCAACAGCTATCACCACCTGGGGGTCTGTCTTCTCTTCCTTTTGCTTTCCTGTCTCTTGGCTAGGGTACACTTTGAGCTGTGCTGCGGCCTGCTGGCCAGCTTGTGCTATGAGTTGTGCTGCACTATACTTTCATCATAGGGGACTGGACTGAAAAAGTAAGAAGTCAAGAGATATCTGGAGTAACAGGCACATTTGGTCTCAGGGTACAAAATACAGCAGGGCAAAGGCTAACAGAGTTTTGCCGACCCAACAATACAAGAAACGATTCTACATATGGACATCACCAGATGGTCAATACCGAAAACAGATTGATCATATTCTTCGTAACCGAAGATGGAGAAGCTCTATACAGTCAGCAAAAACAAGACCGGGAGTTGACTGTGGCTCAGATCATGAACTCCTTATTGCCAAATTCAGACTTAAATTGAAGAAAGTAAGGAAAACCACTAGGCCATTCAGGTATGACCTAAATCAAATTGCTCACAATTATACAGTGAAAGTGAGAAATAGATTCAAGGGATTAGATCTGATAGAGTGCGTGATGAAGTATGCATGGAAGTTTGTAACATTGCACAGGAGGTGGTGATCAAAACCATCCCCAAGAAAAAGAAATGCAAAAAGGCAAAGCAGTTGCCTGAGGAGGCCCTTGCAAATAGCTGAGAAAAGAGAAGCAAAAGGCACAGAGAAAATGAAAGATATACCAATCTGAATGCAGAGTTCCAGAGAATACAAAGGAGAGATAAGAAAACCTTTTTAAGTGAATAACGCAAAGAAATAGAAGAAGACAAAAGAATGGGAAAGACTACAGATCTCTTCAAGAAAATTAGAGATACCAAGGGAAAATTTCATGCAAAGATGGGCACAATAAAGGATAAAAACTGTATGGACCTAACAAGCAGAAGATATTCAGAAGAGGTGGCAAGAATACACAGAAGAACTATACAAAAAAGATTTTAATGACCCAGAAAACTATGATGGTGTGATCACTCACCTAGAGCCAGACATCCTGGAGTGTGAAGTCAAGTGGGCCATAGGAAGCATCACTAGGAACAAAGCTAGTGGAGGTGATGGAATTCCAGCTGAGCTCTTTCAAATCCTAAAAGATGCTGCTGCTAAAGTACTGCACTCAATATGCCAGCAAATCTGGAAAACTCAGCAATGACCACAGGACTGAAAACAGTCAGTTTTCATTCTAATCCCAAAGAAGGGCAATGTCAAAGAATGTTCGGACTACCAGACAATTGAACTCATTTCACATGCTAGCAAAGTAATGCTCAAAATCCTTCAAGCTAGGCTTCAACAGTACATGAATTGAAAAAATTTTAAAATTATGCACTCTATGCTTTCAACAACTGGCATATATTTTGCTTTCATAGATTTGGTTAATATATTCAATATCCTCTCAGCTGTATTTTCTCTTCACCTTCAAATTGATACAACACATATTATCTGGCTACTCATCAGACATAACTGAATAGACCTGTTATAAAACATAGTATTTGCCAGCAAGATCTTAACTGCATCCAACTTTGTCCAGAAGTACAGGTATGTTATTACATATCTGAGAACCCTAGAGTAGGGGCTGGCCACAAAGAGCATGCCACAAAGACCAGCCATAACACTTAGGATGTGTCCTTTGTGTCATGCAGTATCAGTCGACCCAAAGACTGAGTTCGGCCACATGGGCAATCAATAAACCAATCATGTCTATGTAATCAAGCCTCAATGCAGAGTCTGGACACCAAGACTCAGGTGAGCTTCCTGGATTGGCAATACTTTGTGTGTAACTAGAAGGATTAATGAGGATAATGGAAGCTTCATGTTTGGAATCCTCTCTGACTCTGCTCTATGGGACTCTTCCTTTGGTTTGAGATAATTTGTATACGTTTCCTATGATAAAGGATATATAATGAATACAAATAAATAAATAATAAAATTAACAAAATAGGAATAAGAAAAAAGAAGCTAAAATGCAAGTCTAAGGTCAGTACACTTGCTGTTGCTGGTTACATAATTTGGTTTGGTGTATTGTGTCACAACAATGATGCATATTTGTGTAAAACTTCATAATTTATGAACTGTTTTTATTATAAAAAATTTTATTTGTAATCTCATTTACCCTTTATACATACTGGTGGAGAAAGTATTTTTCTTAGCTCCATTCTATATTTGAGTAATTTTTTTTTAACTTTACATTATTGTATTGGTTTTGCCATACATTGACATGAATCTGCCCCGGGTGTACATATGTTCCCCATCTTGAACCCCCCTCCCACCTCCCTCCCCATCCCATCCCTCTGGTTCATCCCACTACACCAGCCCCGAGCATCCTGTGTCATGCATCGAACTTGGACTGGCGATTCGTTTCACATATGATAATATACATGTTTCAATGCCATTCTCCCAAATCATCCCACCCTCGCCCTCTCCCACAGAGTCCAAAAGACTGTTCTATACATCTGTGTCTCTTTTGCTGTCTTGTATACATGGGTATCGTTATCATCTTTCTAAACTCCATATATATGCGTTAGTACACTATATTGGTGTTTTTCTTTCTGGCTGACTTCACTCTGTATAATAGGCTCTAGTTTCAACCACCTCATTAGAACTGATTCAAATGTATTCTTTTTAATGGCTGAGTAATACTCCATTGTGTAAATGTACCATGGCTTTCTTATCCATTCATCTGCAGATGGACATCTAGGTTGCTTCCAAACAGTGCTGCGATGAACATTGGAGTACATGTGTCTCTTTCAATTCTGGTTTCCTCGGTGTGTATGCCCAGGAGTGGGATTGCTGGGTCGTATGGCAGTTCTATTTCCAGTTTTTAAAGGAATCTCTACACTGTTCTCCATAGTGGCTGTACTAGTTTGCATTCCCACCAACAGTATAAGAGGGTTCCCTTTTCTCCACACCATCTCCAGCATTTATTGCTTATAGACGATTGGATAGCAGCCATTCAGACTGGCGTGAAATGGTACCTCATTGTGGTTTTGATTTGCATCTCTCTGATTATGAGGGATGTTGAGCATTTTCTCATGTGTTTGTTAGCCATGTTTATGTCTACTTTGGAGAAATGTCTGTTTAGTTCTTTGGCCCATTTTTTGATTGGGTCGTTTATGTTTCTGGAATTGAACTGCAGGAGTTGCTTGTATATTTTTGAGATTAATCCTTTGTCCGTTGCTTCATTTGCTATTATTTTCTCCCATTCTGAAGACTGTCTTTTCACCTTGCTTATAGTTTCCTTTGCTGTGCAGAAGCTTTTGATTTTAATTAGGTCCCATTTGTTTAGTTTTGCTTTTATTTCCAATATTCTGGGAGGTGGGTCATGGAGGATCCTGCTGTGATTTATGTCGAAGAGTGTTTTGCGTATGTTTTCCTCTAGGAGTTTTATAGTTTCTGGTCTTACATTTAGATCCTTAATCCATTTTGAGTTTATTTCTGTGTATGGTGTTAGGAAGTGTTCTAGTTTCATTCCTTTACAAGTGGTTGACCAGTTTTCCCAGCACCAGTTGTTAAAGAGATTGTCTTTTCTCCATTGAATATTCTTGTCTCCCTTGTCAAAGATAAGGTATCCATAGGTGCATGGAATTATCTCTGGACTTTCTATTTTGTTCCATTGATCTATATTTCTGTCTTTATGCCAGTACCATACTGCCTTGATGACTGTGGCTTTGTAGTAGAGCCTGAAGTCCGGCAGGTTGATTCCCCCAGTTCCGTTCTTCTTTCTCAAGATTGCTTTGGCTATTCGAGGTTTTTTGTATTTCCATACAAATTGTGAAATTATTTGTTCTAGCTCTGTGAAAAATACCATTGGTAGCTTGATAGGGATTGCATTGAACTTATAAATTACTTTGGGTAATATATTAATTTTCACAATATTTATTCTTCCAATCCATGAACACGGTATATTTCTCCATCTATTAATGTCCTCTCTGATTTCTATCACGAGTGTTTTATAGTTCTCTATATATAGGTCTTTTGTGTCTTTAGGTAGATATATTCCTAAGTATTTTATTCTTTTCGTTGCAATGGTGAATGGAATTGTTTCCTTAATTTTTCTTTCTATTTTCTCATTATTAGTGTATAGGAATGCAAGGGATTTCTGTGTCTTGATTTTATATCCTGCAACTTTATTATATTCATCGATTAGCTCTAGTAATTTTCTGGTAGAGTCTTTAGGGTTTTCTGTGTAGAGGACCATGTCATGTGCAAACAGTGAGAGTTTTACTTCTTCTTTGCCAATTTGGATTCCCTTTATGTTTTTAAGACTTTTAGTAAAGTCATGCTCAAAATTCTCCAAGTAAGGCTTCAGCAATATGTGAACCGTGAAATTCCAGATGTTCAAGCAAACACCCAAAAAAAGATGTCCTTTTCATTATAGGGGACTGGAATGCAAAAGTAGGAAGTCAAGAAACACCTGGAGTAACAGGCAGATATGGCCTTGGAGCACGGAATGAAGCGGGGCAAAGGCTAATAGAGTTTTGCCAAGAGTACGCACTGGTCATAGCAAACATCCTCTTCCAACAACACAAGAGAAGACTCTACACATGGACATCACCAGATGGTCAATACCGAAATCAGATTGATTATATTCTTTGCAGCCAAAGATGGAGAAGCTGTATACAGTTAGCAAAAACAAGGCCAGGAGCTGACTGTGGCTCAGATCATGAACTCCTTATTGCCAAAGTCAGACTTAAATTGAAGAAAGTAGGGAAAACCACTAGACCATTCAGATATGACCTAAATCAAATCCCTTCTGATTATACAGTGGAAGTAAGAAATAGATTTAAGAGTCTAGATCTGATAGATACAGTGCCTGATGAACTCTGGACGGAGGTTTGTGACACTGTACAGGAGACAGGGACCAAGACCATCACCATGGAAAAGAAATGCAAAAAAGCAAAATGGCTGTCTGAGGAGGCCTTACAAATAGCTGGGAAAAGAAGAGAAGTGAAAAGCAAAGGAGAGAAGGAAAGATAGAAGCATCTGAATGCAAAGTTCCAAAGAATAGCAAGGAGAGATAAGAAAGCCTTCTTCAGGGATCAATGCAAAGAAATAGAGGAAAACAACAGAATAGGAAAAACAAGAGATCTTTTCAAGAAAATTAGAGATATCAAGGGAACATGTCATGCAAAGATGGGCTCAATAAAGGACAGAAATGGTATGGACTTAACAGAAGCAGAAGATATTAAGAAGAAGTGGCAAGAATACACAGAAGAACTGTACCAAAAAGATATTCACGACGAAGATAATCACAATGGCGTGATCACTCACCTGGAGCCAGACATCTTGGAATGTGAAGTCAAGTGGGCCTTAGAGAGCATCGCTACGAACAAAGCTGGTGGAGGTGATGGAATTCCAATTGAGCTATTTCAAATCCTGAAAGATGATGCTGTGAAAGTGCTGCACTCAATATGCCAGCAAATTTGGAAAATTCAGCAGTGGTCACAGGACTGGAAAAGGTCAGTCTTCATTCCAATCCCAAAGAAAGGGAATGCCAAAGAATGCTCAAACTACCGCACAATTGTACTCATCTCACACGATAGTAAAGTCATGCTCAAAATTCTCCAAGCAAAGCTTCAGGAGTATGTGAACCGTGAACTTCCAGATGTTCAAGCAGGTTTTAGAAAAGGCAGAGGAACAAGAGATCAAATTGCCAACATCCGCTGGATCATGGAGAAAGCAAAAGATTTCCAGAAAAACATCTATTTCTGCTTCATTGACTATGCCAAAGCCTTTGACTGTGTGGATCACAATAAACTGTGGAACATTCTGAAAGAGATGGGAATCCCAGACCACCTGACCTGCCTCTTGAGAAACCTGTATGCAGGTCAGGAAGCAACAGTTAGAACTGGACATGGAACAAGAGACTGGTTCCAAATAGGAAAAGGAGTACGTCAAGGCTGTATATTGTCACTCTGCTTATTTTACTTATATGCAGAGTACATCATGAGGAACACTGGGCTGGAAGAAGCACAAGCTGGAATCAAGATTGCTGGGAGAAATATCAATAACCTCAGATATGCAGATGACACCACCCTTATGGCAGAAAGTGAATAGGAACTCAAAGGCCTCTTGATGAAAGTGAAAGAGGAGAGTGAAAAGGTTGGCTTGAAGCTCAACATTCAGAAAATAAAGATCATGGCATCTGGTCCCATCACTTCATGGGAAATAGATGGGGAAACAGTGGAAACAGTGTCAGACTTTATTTTTTTCGGCTCCAAAATCACTGCAGATGCTGATTGCAGCCATGAAATTAAAAGACGCTTACTCCTTGGAAGGAAAGTTATGACCAACCTAGATAGCATATTAAAAAGCAGAGACATTACTTTGCCAACCAAGTTCCGACTAGTCAAGGCTATGGTTTTTCCTGTGGTCATGTATGGATGTAAGAGTTGGACTGTGAAGAAAGCTGAGTGCCGAAGAATTGATGCTTTTGAACTGTGGTGCTGGAGAAGACTCTTGAGAGTCCCTTGGACTGCAAGGAGATCCAACCAGTCCATTCTAAAGGAGATCGATCCTGGGTGTTCATTGGAAGGACTGATGCTATAACTGAAACTCCAATACTTTGGCCACCTCATGCGATGAGTTGACTCACTGGAAAAGAGTCTGATGCTAGGAAGGATTGGGGGTGGGAGGAGATGGGGATGACAGAGAATGAGATGGCTGGATGGCATTACCGACTCGATGGACATGAGTTTGAGTGAACTCCGGGAGTTGGTGATGGACAGGTAGGCCTGGCGTGCTGTGATTCATCGGGTCTCAAAGAGTCGGACATGACTGAGCAACTGAACTGAACTAATTTGTCATTAACATAGTTTTTAGTCATTTTATACATACAGCATGTCCTGATCATTCCTGTCTGAACTAGAGTACAAGCAGGGACCACAGCTGCTTAATTTCAGCTCGTACCTTGCGCATGTGGTTGCTTAATTAAAGCATTTTGTGTTGTGCCGAGTTCAATAGTATAACAAGTTCTTAATTGCTGCAGTGAGTTGGACTTCAACCAAAGAGACAAACTAACATGGAAGCTCCTACCTGGGAAATAGTGAAAAGTTTTTTTAGTTTAGTAGCTTTGTTTCACTTTTCTAAGCAAGAGAGGGTAAAAAATTACATCTTGGAAAGGCATTTTGAAAAATAGAAGATAAGATTCACCCAGCTTTAAAAATAGCCAGTGGCTCAGTGCAACAGCATATGTCTGGTTGATAATAAAGAAAGTTAATTTTATTCATACCTATTCACACAATTAACAGATATTTGAGTACCTTCTGTGCTAATCACTGTAGATTCAGTAGAGAGCAAAAGCAGACAAGGATGGTTCCCCTGAGAGCAGTGGAGTAGACTGACTACACATAACTACCCAGGCCCCTTCAGAGGCAGAAAAGGCCAAAGTGCTTCTTAATTTCAAGGCTGCTGAAGCTTCTACACTTTTTGTAGCTGTGATACAGAAAAGAATTTTACATTAAAGTAAGTTGGTTCAGGGCATATCTCAGGAGAATTAGGGTATTTCAGAAAGCCTTGTTAAAGAAATCCTCACCTCCAAGCAGTCCCAGAATAGGAGAGCCCAAAGTCATTAGGTTGTTGATATAAAAATCTCTGAACCAAGAGGAGAAATAAGGAAACAGGTTCTGGGTTCTAGTTACGTGACACTTTATGAATTTAGGCAAGTTACTTACCTCTGATCCTCAGTTTCCTAATCTATTAGATAATATTCCAGTTCAAACAATAATAACAAGATCAATAACAAAGATTCCATAACATTTTAATGAACAGCAGGGTAGTCTAGATTTCTATGACAATTTGGTAGATATTCATTGTAAACTTTTAAACCATTTGACATAATATTAAAAACTACACATGCATTTTGGTAACAGATTTGAATTAAATAATTTTTATATAATCCAAAGTTTGGAAGGCATATTAAGAGACCATTTACTTACATGAAAATCATTCCCATTAGCCAATCATATTAGTTGACTGCCTATCCTAATTCATGAGGCTTTTCTTAGGAGTGAGATTCAGCCATCTCCTTTGGTTGACTGATAAAGTAACTAATATACTTCATTATTAAGCATTTCTTCCTTATGTGTAACCTGAAATTCCCAATATAGTTTAAGCGTTTTTCTTTTGGCTTTGTCCTTGCGAAAGAAAGAACTGGTGGTTGACATTCTCTTGTAATAATATTTTATAGATATGGGGACAATTTTTAAATAACAATCTCAGGTGCTCAGCAAACTAAGTAACTCTGCTTCCAACTCTGACTTCTAGGATCCTTTGAGCTGTACATCTAAAAAAAAATCAGAAATCTGGTCTATTTTATATAAATGAAATATCAGAAAGTAAAGCACATTCTCTCTCAAATATAAATTAAAATAATCATGATTGTGTGTTCAGTCTCTCAGTCATGTCCAATTCTTTTTGACCCCATGGATTGTACCCCACCAGGTTTCTCTGTCCATGGAATCTTCCAGGCAAGAATACTGGAGTGGGTTGCCATTTACTACTCCAGGGGATGTTCCCAACCCTGGGACTGAACCCATGTCTCTTGTATCTCCTGCACTGGCAGGCGAATTCTTTACCACTGCGCAGTCGTGACTAACAGCAACATAATTCAGTGACATCAGGTATCATGCATGATAGGTGAACCATTTTTCTAAAATAAGTTTTGGAAAAAAGTCATCCTTTGAATAACCCATTTCAAAGGTTAAAAAGCCAAAGTGCATTTTAATACAGAGAATGTTCACAGAAAGGTTGGTATGGGTGCATCTCAGAAATCTTAGTATCTGTATCATCTATACATAATTATTTCACAAAAATGTTAAGATACAAAAGAAAAAAACAACTACTATTGAATATTCTCTTTCATCACTGAGGTTTATAGTTGTACTTTGAAGTAATATATAGATTGGGGATTTTTTAAACTTTATATAAACTGTTTCATTGTATATATTAGTCTGCAGCTTCTTCTTTTTTGTTCAGCACTGTTTGTGATATTCATCTAAATTGATTCAAGTAGCTCTAGTTTATTCCTTTTCCTCTAATGTATATTATTCACTGTATAAATATACTCTATTTATCCATTCTCTTGCTCGCTGAGATTTAAGCTGTTTCCAATTTCTTGCTATTATAAACAATGTGCCTTTAAAATACAATTGACCCCTCTGATTTCAACAACCAAAGATTTTGTAGTACTATAGTATGTATTTAGTGAAGAAAAAAAAGTGTGTAACTGGACCATGTAGTTCAAATCCATGTTTTTCAAGGGTCAAGTGTATATTCATGTGCATGTCTCCTGACTTATCATGAAAGAATCTCTCTAGGAATTCACCTAGAAGTAGAAGTGCTGGGTCATAGATTATACACACATTCAACTTTAAAAAATATTACCATATTGTTCTCCAAAGGGGTTGACCTATTTACACTGCCTCCAGCAGTGTAGAAAATGTCTCAGTGTTTAATATTCTGGCCAAAAATTGGAACTGCCAGACAAGATAACTTTTGCAAATTTGATGGCATGAAATTTTAACTTGATTTTTAACTTGTATTTTCCTGATTACTAGTAAGAATGATCATATAGGTCATCTCTTCTGTAAACTGCCTGTTCAAACCCTTTTTAAACTTTAAAAAATTTTTTAAATTATCACACATTAAAATGGACCTTTTTGATGTAGGGCTTCATAAATTCTAATACATATATAGATTTATGTACCCATCACCATAATCTGATACGTAACAGTTCAATTACTCCCAAAACACTTTCTCAGGCTTCCCATTTGTACTCACATCTTCCCCCACTCCAATCCTTGGCAACCATTAATCTATTCTCCATCATTATGGTCAAACCGTTTTTCTAATGGGTGTCTTTTATTTTTAACTGATTTTAGAAATCCTTTATATGTTCTGGTTAACAACCCTTTGTCTGTTGCATGTGCTACAAATATCTTCTCTCAGTTTGGAGGTTACCTTTTCACATTATAATGGTGTCTTTTGATGAACAGAAATTCAAAATTGTAATGTGTCAAATTTATCGACTTTTAATGTTATGGTTGATCACTGGTTTATCTCAAGAATTTCCATGCACCAAGGTCATAGATACATTTTCCTATAATTTTACCTAAGCTTTTTAAAGTATTGTTTTAGTACACCAGTTGTTTGTTTCAAGGAATGTACTAAATGCAGGAAACACTCTTGATTCTACTGAGATGTCAGGCTTGTTCTGGCCAGAAAGACACACATCATAAATGCAGCTAACAAGAGACTTCCTGGATCTAATCTGGAAAGGTGCACGACCTTTAAAGTGATAAAAAAGAGTATCCACAATACTCTCAGGTGCAATATGGCTCTGACATTGATAAATGTGCATGGGTCATGGTAAATATGAGACTTTGAGTCTTTAAGAGTAACTTCATAAATGTGCTTTGCTTCAAGGAAAAGCAAAAGTTTGATAACTGAATGAATCCTAAGAACAAAATTTACTTTCCTAAAAAGCAGAGAAATTTTCTCATATTTTAAGTAAAAAATATGTAGTAGATTAAGATGGATTAAGATGGTTATTATCATAACATATCCGTGGCTGATAGAACTTGGGACATTACTTTTCCTTTGTGTAATTTTCTCAGTTCCTTTCCATTATTAACCAGCCTCTAGGCTCTCTGGAACTTCCCTGGTGGCTCAAATGGTAAAGCGTCTGCCTGCAAAGCAGGAGACCTGGGTTCGATCCCTGGGTGGGGAAGATCCCTTGGAGAAGGAAATGGCAACCCACTACAGTATTCTTGCCTGGAGAATCTACATGGACAGAGAAGCCTGGTCACGCTAAAGTCCATGGGGTCACAAAGAGTCGGACACGACTGAGGAAATTCACCTTTTCTAGGCTCTCGTAGAACAATGAAATTTTTTTCCATGCCTGGAAACCCACATATACAACAGACAGCATCACAAACTTTTTGGATTTGCTATGATCTATTTTGGTGCTTAACAAAATTATCACAGTCTACCAGAAGTTCTTAAGACCTTCCACATCAAGTACTCTAGCTTAAAAACTGCTAATGAGATATCAAGCTGTTTTTATCGATTTAGGGAATAGTAGAAAAAATAAAATATACATGTTCTTTGGCCCAGAAATTGTACTTATGGGAATTTATCTTTGGTTCAGTTCAGTCGCTCAGCTGTGTCTGACTCTTTGCAACCCCATGGACTTCAGCCCGCCAGGTCTCCCTGTCCATTACCAACTCCCAGAATTTACTCAAACTCATGTCCATTGAGTCGGTGATGCCATCCAACCATCTCATCCTCTATTGTCCCCTTTTCCTCCCACCTTCAATCTTTCTCAGCATAAGGGTCTTTTCAAATGAGTCAGGTCTTCGCATCAGGTGGCCAAAGTATTGGAGCTTCAGCTTCAGCATCAGTCCTTCCAGTGAATATTCAGGACTGATTTCATTGAGAATGGACTGTTTAATCTCCTTGCAGTCCAATGGACTCTCAAGACTCTTCTCCAACACCACAGTTCAAAAGCATCAATTCTTTGGCGCTCAGCTTTCTTTATAATCCAACTCTCAAATCCATACATGACTACTGGAAACACCATAGCTTTGACTAGATGGACCTTTGTTGGCAAAGTAATGTCTCTGCTCTTTAATATGCTGTCTAGGTTGGTCATAACTTTTCTTCAAAGGAGAACAGTATGAATTTATCCTCAGGAAATAATTATTTACACCAAGATTTAGCTACAATTATGTTTATTGTACAATTGTTTGTAAGATGAAAAACATGCAAACAATTCTGATGCCTAACAGGAATGGGTTACTAAATATGTCAGGGTACATCCATATGATAGAACACTAATTAGCCCCCTCTGAGCTTCATAGTTTCACCTCCAACTGCCTACTCAACAGGGCCACCTGTCTATCTATGTGTGAAAATCTGATCATCCCTTCTCAAACCTAGTTCTTATCTCAGAGTTGGGTGTTCTGTTACTTGTAGCCAAAGAGATCTTAATTAGTAAAGATGACATGATATGGTAGGATGCAGACTCTAAAATAAAACTTTTATCAGAGGGTTTCTGCCATCTTAATTGGGTTCCCTTTCAAACTACAGATATGCTTTTACTTTGTAGACCAAATGTAGCCCTGAAAATTTGAATTAATCAAATTTTTATAAAATTAGAGTTTGAATATTGGCACAACTTATAATTTCATACAATACAGTTTTCATTGATGACTCACCTTCAAATGTATATCATCTTTGTTGTCTGCATCTTTTCCTTCTTGTGGTGGTTAAGAAGATAGATTTTTAGCACCTGGTTTCCTAGGATCAAATCCCAGTTCTGTCACTTACAAGCTGGGTACCTTAGACACATTACCTTTGTGTAACTGAGATCACCTTTTTACTTAAAAATTGCAATAGTATAGTTCCCACTTGGGAATTCCCTGGAAGTCCAGTTAAGACTTCACCTTCCAATGCAAGGAGTACAGGTTCAATCCCTGGTCGGGGAAGCTAAGATCCCCCATGCCTTGTGGTCAAAAAAACCAAAACATAAAACAGAAGCAATATTGAGACAAATTCAATAAAGACTTTAAAAAATGGTCCACATTAAAAAAAAATGTTTTTTAAGTATATAGTGCCCACAAAATGAGATTTTGTGAAAACAAAGCCTTTAACACAAACAAAGCTCATAAAAAGAGCTTGGTACCAATAAGCATTTGATTTTGTTACTATTGTATTATTTTTACCTCCTGAAGTCCCAACTTATCTCTAAATTCTATCCAGTTCTTAGATGTAAACATAGAATCCATGATTAATTTTGCAAATTGAAACTTCATTTTTTAAAAATGACCATGGTTTGATAGTTGTTAAAGCTGGGTGATGTATACATACAAGGGGAGGCCATTTACTATTCTACCTGTGTATATGATTGAATTTTCCATAATATAAAGTAAAAAGGCTTATAGGAGGCACATCTTCCCTGCCATAAATTAAGTAAAAGCATGTATACCCTTCAAAGGGCAATATTTTATTCAAATGAAAATCAAAGTACTATATTTCACTTACTACTCTACTTCAATTGCCTGTTTCGGGGGGGAATATGAGTGAGAAAATAATACAAATTTAGCATATTTTCTAAATAAATAAATAACGAGAAAATTCTTGACTGCAAAATTTATAGTTCATCCAAGAAATTATGTGAGGCATCCTGGATTACAGGTGAACAGTTGCCATCAGTGTTATATTTAAATATTACATTGTAGAGCAGACCACCTAGAAGCTTTGTTCCACTTACTCCAGGAAGACAGTCAGGCACTGATTCATGTTTAACATGTTATTCTATATATATTCTCATACAAAGTTGAGAACGATAACAAACATTGGTTGCCAAGTGATTCATACTTCATTCTGCTATACTTTCAGGCCCAAACAGTCTTGCTAAATATACAATATATGCTACACATATTAAGGGATTCTTGGCAGCAAGCTATTGCAGTCAGTAAGTTTGTCACACACTGGATTTGCTGTCTTGATTAATGTGCTATTAATGAAACTATGATTCAATAAACTATTAATATATAGCTAAGCAACTTAATGGACAAAAGTAGGATCTGATCTCTCTGTCTCTCTGTCTTTATGTCTCCCTCTCTCTGTCTCTCTTTCACACACACACACCTTAACAAAGAGATCTTAAAATGCCTTGTCATGGAACAGGTATTATTGACCTACTAGATTTCCTTTATATATTTTTGCCAAACTTCTGTGAATATTCCTGAATCAGAGCTATTAGGGTTTATTAAGGATTGGATTTAGTAAAGCAATCACGAGACTGATAATCAAAAAGAGCTCAAGATGCTCAAGATGGGCTACTCAAATCAACCTACAGAAACATATTCTAAAGGGTTCTAAAATAGGCCTGGGAATCAGTAACCTTATGTTCAAGTTAGCAACATTAATATGCTATTTTAACACCAAATTACAAAGTATCCTTTTGCTTCAATTTCCCCTCTTCATTTAGGAAAGCTTTGCATTAGCAACTTGAGATGTTGAACTATTTTAACAGATCACTTGTCTAGTTTCTGAGTTTATGATAAGAGAATATAAACTGCAACCTGAAAAGTAGATAGTCTTATAAGAGAACAAGTACAGAAAGGAGGGGAAAAAAGAGGGATACAAACGGAACATTTTTTTAAAAAGCAGAAGGAAAGCTAGGTTGGAACAGTATCACCAAGATCAAGGAATAGTTTTGAGAAGGTACATAAAATATGTCAGGGACCTCCCATGTGATCCAGTGAGTAAGAATCCACCTGCCACTGCAGGGGACACGGGTTCAATACCCAGTACGGGAAGATCCCACATGCCATAGAGCAACTAGTGCACTGCAACTACTGAATCCGTGCTTCACAAGAGAATCCACCTCAATGAGAAACCTGGGCACTGCAACTAGAGAAAGCCTTCAAAGCAACAAAGATCCAGTGCAGTCAAAAATAAATAAATATGTAAATAAATACATTTATTAAAAATATATGGCAAAAAGATCATGAAGAATAATGAGGCCATATCAACAAAGTATTTTCTCAGGATCATTCACCAGGTCACTGGAGAGGTCGTATTCCTCAGAATCTGACTCTTACTTTGATAGGTATGAAGTATAAATGTATCTCTAGATCAATAAATAATTATAGAATAAGGAATTAATGTCAGAAATAAGTTCAGCTAAAATTTAACATAGTGGAGCTTGGGGAAAGTACAGTACTGTTGCAGTGAAATAGTTTTCATTGGATGAAATAAGGATGGTTTCCTGGATGAGTTGACAATCAGAACAGTCTGAATAAAGAAAGATGTTTTGTGAGCCATGGGGGGAACACAATCTGATCTTTTTTCTGAGCAGAACCAGAGATAGTAGGAGCATGACCAAACAAAAGGATTTATGAAATTAACAGAGATATTGGGTGAAGAAGTCATCTCAGATTTCTTGGGGGCAAATTCATTCCAAATGAATGCTCTGGACTGGCTACCCCTATTTCCTCTCTACCCTCCTTCCTTAATACCTTACAGTATAGCACTCATCCACTGTCATTATTATATTAAGATCAGTGTCAGTGTAATTCCAGGCTAAATTCCCAAACCCACTGGCCTTTACTCAATTATCTAGGTAATTATTTATACTTCATACCTATCAAAGACTCAGATTGTGAGGAATATGACCTCTTCTGTGACCTGGTGAATGATCCTCAGAAAATACTTTGTTGATATGGCCTCAATTCATTCTATATAAGAAGTAATTCTGCAGTACAAGTCAAGGAAGGAGAAAGTATCCCATATTGGTCACAAAACCTCTTCTCATTTCAAGTGTAGGTACATGTTATACATACTCCAGTAATAGTTTCAGATCTCAGACACGTTATATTTTAGATGCTATGTCAAGTCTCCCATAACTGGGTTGGTTTCAAAGATCTTTTCACCTGTTAATTGACAACAGAGAAGCCAGGCATTGTATGCTTTATTGGCTTGCTACCTAGCCTAGGCTTGCGATTTCTTATAATATATTTAAAACTCTATCACTGAGACAACTTGATTAACAAATCCTCCAGGAATAGAGCTCTTCTACAATGAAATTGGCTCTGTTTAAAACAAGCACCATTTCATAATCACACAATGCAGCACTAGTATGCCTTGCAGACAAACACAGTTGCTAAGATACACATTTGTGTGGCCATAGAAGACCAAAATAACTTCTGGGCAAGGCTCCTTAACTCCTCCCCTTCCCTTCAGTCCTTAGTCCTTAATGGCTATTTACTGTTTCCTATCACATTTAATGTTATTTGTCTATACACAACTGAAAGTAGAGAAAATTGTTCAGGGGCCAAGAAATCAAATTTTCTGTGTGACTGATTCACCTTTCTACTCCCCCGCCATTTCTCCCCCATTTTGGTATTGCTTCTAATTTACTCTCTATTTTCCCTTATCAAAAAAAAAGGGGGGGGAGATCTTGATAGCAACTTTTCACATCTCTAGCCACCACAATCTGTATTCAGTTCTCTTAGTGGAAAACAAACCAGGGAGTGACTTGGCTGTAGCTACTTCTGGGAACAAAATAAGAATTGAAGATTTTTCTGATTTAGCACCTGTCTTATCCTCCAAAGTCTGTAAACCATGTCTTTTCCCTGAAAATTCCCTCCCAAAACCATTCCTGTCTTAAAAACTCCCCATTCTATAATACATCAAGATATATATTTTACATGCTCTGAGATATCATGTTTATTGTTACTTATGTTTTGATACTAAATTTTTCTTGTATTTTTACCATTTATCACAAAGCTTTTGATAATAAGCTGTGACAAAAAAAAATCGTCTTCTTTTTAATCATCAAACTTCTGTCTAACATATATAATTGGTTATCTTGGATACTGGTATACAGTTATACGTTGTTTTAAGCAACTATAGATTTCTTAGCCCACTTAAGAAAGCCATACAAAGCAATGTACTAGAAATTTCTCTAATTAGCAAACTTCACTAAGATATTCAAAACACAATCAACTTCATAAGAATACCTCTATAGCAGCAGCTGACAATTTTTTTCAGAAAGGGCCAGATGGTAAATATTTGGGCCTTTGAGAGTTATATGGTATCTTTCACATATAGTATGTCATTGCACTGTGAAAGTAGTCATAAACAATTTGTAAATGAATGAGCGTGGTGGTGTTCCAATAAAACCTTATTTACAGACAGATAATAATAAGTGTTGGCAAGAGTATGGAGAAACGGGAGCCCTTGAAAACTACTGATGGTAATATAACAGGGTTCAGCCACCTTGGAAAACAATCTGGCAGTTTCTCAAAAGGTTAAGCACAGTTAACATATGATTCAGTAATTCTACCCTTAAGAGATGTGCTCAATCACTCTTTGCAACCCCATGGACTGTAGCCCGCCAGGTTCCTCTGTCCATGGAATTTTCCAGGAAAGAATACTGGAGTGAGTTGCCATTTCCTTCTCCATATACAAGAGAAGTGAATACTTACAGAAGTCTATATAAGAATTCATAGACATTTTCTTAGAAGCATTATTAATAATGGACCAAAGATGGAAAAACCAAAATGCTCATGAATTGATGAACAGATAAATAAAACATGGTGCTTTCAAAAAATGGACAGTTCTTCAGTCATAGAAAGAAATTAAGTACTGAGTAAACTATATCTCAGTAAAGCAGGTATTAACAAAGCATCAATTTACAAAAGTAAACAGTGCCTTCATGAATTTACCTCTTCCAGATATTGCATACAAATGGAATAGTATAATAGTATATGACCTTTTGCTTCTTGTACTTGGAATAATGCTTTAGAGGTTCATTCTGTTTTATGGTTGAATAATACTCCTTTGTATGGATACACCACTATTTAATTATTCATTCATTCACTATTGGACATTTGGGTTGTTTCCATCTTTTAGCAATTGTGAATTGTAATTCTATTAACATTTGTGTAAAAGTGTTTGGATATCTGTTTTCAATTCTTTTTGATATACACCTAGGAGTAAAATTGTTGGGTCATACGGTAATCCTATGTTTAACATTTTTGAGGAACAGCTAAACTGTTTTTCCACAGTGGCTACACCATTTTACACTCTAATTAGCAATATATGAAGGTTCCAATGTCTCCAAATGCTCATTATTTTCCATTCCACTTATTATTTTCTATTTTTCATAAATTATAGCCATCCTAGGAGGAGAATGGGACAATAGAGGATGAGATCATTGGATGGCATCACCGACTTATGGACGTGAGTTTGAGCAAGCTCTGGGAGTAGGTTATGGACAGGGAAGCCTGGTGTGCTGCGGTCCATGAGGTCACAAAGAGTAGGACATGAAATGAGAGGAATAGAGTAGGGTACAAAATGATTTTGACTTGCATTTCCCTAATGACTAATAATGTTGAACATCTCTTCATGTGCTTGTTGGCCATTTGTATATACTCTTGTTGTAAATACACTTTTATAGGAACATAGCTATGTTCATTTATTTATGTACTGTCTGTGCCTACTGATGACCTGAACAGACATGTGTAGTTGTGACAGAGACCTGATGGCCCACAAAACCAAAATATTTACTATCTGGTTCTTGACAGAAATGTTTACTGACTCCGAGGTAGAAAGTTGGACTAAAAAATTGTAGCAAGTGTTTTTACTGCACCATTCTATAAGTTCATGATTCATTCATTCATGGTTTGCTCAGTTTCATCACCAAGAAAACTTGGAGTGGCAAGATTCAAGCTCACACAAAAGGTTGCCTTAACAGCAATTCAGAAGTAAAGGGAGATAGATAGCCAGATCTCTTATACTTTGGTAAACTAATGATTACTGTACTTAACTGCCAGCATAGAAATCCAATGAACCCTTCAATTGTCAAAACCATAGGATGCAATCATGGTTCACCACAGATGTTTTAGAAGGTTTACTTAGCAAGTTCTTGAAGAAAGGAAACTGAAGGGGCACTCAAAAGCCAGAACAGTCTAAATACATAATAGAGGAGACATTTAACAAGTACTTCCTGGCATTCCGACTCTTAAACCTTTAGTGGTATGGGTT
Source organism: Moschus berezovskii (assembly GCF_049115385.1). Taxonomy (NCBI): domain Eukaryota; kingdom Metazoa; phylum Chordata; class Mammalia; order Artiodactyla; family Moschidae; genus Moschus; species Moschus berezovskii. The sequence goes on along the minus strand of NC_142488.1, from coordinate 61,735,452 downwards.
TCAGATAACTGTTTATCACTATTTAGAAGTCTGGCTTACCTCCTGCCTCCAGTTATTTTTTCTTCAATCAATAATATTAGGGACCAATAGAAAAACCATACTTCCTTTCATTTATCTGTAGCTATAAAGATTACAGCTTTAGTTTACCAGCTTGAATTCAAATGTTTTATCAAAGTCCCAACTATATTTAGTGGAGCCTCTACTTATCAGCATTTCTAAAATTCCAGCATATTAACTTTGACTTTTGTATTACACTGCTATAATCAAATGTAAATAAAACTGGGGGAAACTTACACATTCAAGATTATACAAAAGGCTGGAATTAAAAGATAAACCTCAGAAACTCAACTACATAGTTCATTATATAGATTCGACAAGAATAGGAATTTAGACTGTTATAAAAAAAAACCCAGCAGTGTCTCTTATGACTGGAATCGTTAATCATGCAAAGAGGGATCAATCTACGAGAATGCTTATTTACTGGAGGCCTATGCAAAATTCACTTCCTAAACAAGAAAAGGTATAAGTTTGTTTTTGTATGCTCTGTATTCAATATTTACATGTATTTTTAGAAAATTTTTTTCTGAAATGCTGACTCATCTTCAATGTCATAAGACTATGTTGTATGGAAATGGCTTTCTTAATTTGGGGGCAATTTTACAAAACATCTCTTTCTCCATAAAACTCATTTAGAATCCCAAGTGAAATAATGTAGTCTAGCTCAGTTCACGGAGAAGGCAATGGCAAGCCACTCCAGTACTCTTGCCTAGAAAATCCCATGGATGGAGGAGCCTGGTAGGCTGCAGTCCGTGGGGTCGCTAAAGGTCGGACACGACTGAGCGACTTCACTTTCACTTTTCACTTTCACACATTGGAGAAGGAAATGGCAACCCACTCCAGTGTTCTTGCCTGGAGAATCCCAGGGACGGGGGAGCCTGGTGGGCTTCCGTCTATGGGGTCACACAGAGTCGGACACGACTGAAGTGACTTAGCAGCAGCAGCAGCAGCAGCAGCAGCTCAGTTCATGGCTCTGGTCATACCACATGACATACAAGAAAGTGACAGGCACCACTTGAAGATCACAGTGAAAAGGAAACAGTAAGAGATGAAAAGGGACTATTGGAGAGATTGAAGGGAAAATATAGTCAGTACTAACCTAGAGGATATTAGATAGCCTTTTATTCACAAACTGGTGTGTGAAACACACAGGTTAGATGTACTAAATTCATTGATGGTAACTCACGGCCCCAAATGACAAACTATATATAATTACATCAATGAGAGTTTCATTCAACCAATATTTTAAAAGAAACACAGGTGAGAAATCAAAATTACCATTTATAAAAGTACAATTTTACAATGATGTATGGTTATTATACCAAAGGGCTAAGGAGCTGTCAACAAAATACCTACCCATCCATCCCCAACATTCATTAGAGATATATAAAGAACAACAAACCAGCAAGTTTATAAAACCTGTCTAAAAATGAAACAGAATGAAAATAAACCATTGCCTTAAGACATTAGAGAAAAGGCTTGTAGATTTTGTAAAGGAAAATAATCCCTGACTAAAAGCATTTGAATTTTTTGAGGAAAAAATAAGTTAGCCAAAGGATAATAATAAATGTTTAGATTTTGAATGGTTTTCAGAGTATATTCTGCAGAATTCTAGAATATAGAGGTGCTTAAGGGTCTCTGCCAAAATTTAATATGAAGATCACTAAAATGTTTTTGGTTATTTTAAAAACTACAGAAAAAATGTTATATACTAAATCTATGTACCTATGTTGAAGACTACCTATTCTTTAACTTGTTCTGCAAGTCAACTAGTATCTGTTCAAACTTCCAAATAAATCTTATCTTGTCATTTCTACACATTTGTTTAAATTTATCTGGATAGGTTTATGATTAGGAAGGTCACTCCTTTTCTCGCAGGAATATACATTTCTGCTTATCTGCTTTTATTTTATTTTCATTTATTTATTTTTTAAATATTTCATTACACCACATGGCATGTAGTATCGTGGTTCCCTGACCATGGACTGAAAGCATGCCCCATGTATTGGAAGCACGGAGTCTTAAACACTGGACTGCCATGAAAGTCCCTGCTCATATAAAATTTTAAAGAAAAATAATATGGCATATATGCCTGGCACATATTGAAATTGCCTGGCATCAAATGAGCTTGTATACCTCTGTTCAATGTACACCTTTCCCATGTTTTAAGAATCTGTTGTAAAATAACAAGTGAAGATTTTGGTGTTCATTAAGGCATTTGTTAACTTCATAATAAACGATAAAAAAATTGAGCTCATAAAATAAATTATACAAATTAGGTGATTTTTATACAGATAATGGGATAAATTCAGTGAGCAATGATATAAATAATTACAATATGATGTGTTCTAAGTTAACTGTATAAGCCAAAACAGAAATGTGAGAATATTTCCAGAAGACATCAAATCTATGTGCTGTCAACTCTATTGATATGTTTAAAACTTTAAAGAGTTTTCTTTTTAAATACTAAGAATTGTGAAGAAAGAGAAAAAGAAGAATACTATTTTTCTCTGTCATACTATGATATAAACATTTTAGATACAATGTAGACTAATATAATGTAGTTCTGGGTTTATACCTTAAGATAGAATACAGAAATAATTGAAGGAATTAGTTAGCGTACAGAAGGGAATGTTATTATATGATAATAATAGATTAAAAATATGAGTGAGATCTCTTTAGTTTTGAAAGATGATGACTAAAATGGGATATTATCATAGTCAGACCATAACATGAACAGCATGGGGGCAGTGAACCCAAACATGTCTGCCAAAAATACTGGAAAAAATTAATTCCGTTTCAAATTTCAGGGATTTGAATTGAGAAAACACTAAAAAAAATAATAAACGAGAAGAACACTATTCACAGTGGGCAGTAACTTAAGATAACCTCCAAAGATGGTTTAGAATATAAATGATGTTTGTTAAAAGTAGAATTCATGGATAATGTAGTCATTTTACTGGGAGAACTAGATGCATGGAGCTTATCTTAAACACAGGAGATTGGGGACAGCAGAAGCAATCATGCGATTCTGCAACACATTCCTTAATGCCTCTTTCAGTACAACATAGAATAATAATTTGAGGGAATGCTTTGCATAGGAAAAAAGATTTCCAGTTAGTTGAGTCACCAGGGTTGGAACCAAGATGATTAGGTGGATCTCACTATTATATTTTTATATTTAACCTTTCAGGTATGATATGTCTAAAAACTTGAGTTTGTGCAAGTTCAGAGATGTCTCTGGAGTCAGACATTTCTCTGAGTTATCAGTAGAAATTTATAATTTAAAACAATATGACACCCTCACTCCTGATCAAGGTAAGAGTAACAGCCTGAAACAACCAGAAAAAAAGCAATACAGTTTTAAAAAAAAAGACATAAATATATAAAACAAAGGTTTACAAGAACCTGGACATCAAGAAAACAAAGGAGAATGATCCCCGAGAGATGAGAAACAAATGAAGTAAGTGCAATGATTGCCCTAGCTTAGTGCTACGAGACAGGAAGAACCCAGGTAGAGGCTGGCAGACTCTCTGAGTTTAGGAGACAGAACTGAACGTCTGAGAAGACCAAGATATCTTAATCACAGGATGGCATACTAGAGAATAGAGAGCAGCACAGAAAGAAAATCCCAGAGGTCTGTGAAGGTTCCCACTTGAGTATTCAGCAGAGTATTGATCAGTGCCAGCTCAGGAATCTAGAGAAGCAACCCAAGCCGGGGGAAATAAATCCAAATAGACTAGAAGGAATGGCACCCAGTGATCATGCAGAGCTGAGAAATAACACCTGCTGGTGGAAAAACCCATATTTCATGAGTCATTGGGTAGAGTAAGGAGTGGGGAATAATTAGTACTAAATAGACTGAGCTCTTCTCTGTACTCTAACTAATCTTAAAAGCAATACTAAAAGGATTTAACTGTTTCCTTGAAACTTCACTGCATCCCAGAACAGAGCTAAAGAACATTAATAGAATACAAAAGTATTTGGCACCCACAAAACTAAAAACTTCTGTACATCCAAGGACACTATCAAGGGAATGAAAGGACAGTGCACAGAATAGGGGAAAATATTTGCAAACCACAGAACCAACAAAAGAATACTTATGTTGAACATATAAAGAGCTCTCAAGATGTAATGGCTTAAAAAATTCAATTAGAAACTGAAAAAAAAAATGACATGAAGAGAGTGACATTTCACCCAAGAGGATAAAGAGATGGTAAATAAGCACATCAAAATATGTTCCACCTCAGTAGCCATTCGGAGAAGGCAATGGCAAGCCACTCCAGTACTCTTGCCTAGAAAATCCCATGGATGGAGGAGCCTGGTAGGCTGCAGTCCATGGGGTCGCTAAGGGTCGGACACGACTGAGCGACTTCACTTTCACTTTTCACTTTCACACATTGGAGAAGGAAATGGCAACCCACTCCAGTGTTCTTTCCTGGAGAATCCCAGGGATGGGGGAGCCTGGTGGGCTTCCGTCTATGGGGTCACACAGAGTTGGACACGACTGAAGTGACTTAGTAGTAGCAGCAGTAGCCATTAGGAAAACGCAACTTCAAATCGCAATGAGATATCACTGTGCTGCTGCTGCTGCTAAGTCGTTTCAGTCGTGTCTGACTCTGTGCGACCCCATAGACGGCAGCCCACCAGGCTCCCCCGTCCCTGGGACTCTCCAGGCAAGAACACTGCAGTGGGTTGCCATTTCCTTCTCCAATGCATGAAAGTGAAAGTGAAGTCACTCAGTCGTGTCCGACTCTTAGTAAGCCCATGGACTGCAGCCTCTCAGGCTCCTCCGTCCATGGGATTTTCCAGGCAAGAGTACTGGAGTGGGTTGCCATTTCCTTCTCCAAGATATCACTATACACCTATCCAAATGGCAAAAATAAAAATCAGTGATATCACCAAATGCAAGCAAGAATGTGAAAAAACTGGATCACTTATATATTGGTGGTGAGAATGGAAAATAATACAACTAACTTGGATAACAATTTGGCTGCTAAAAATATAAAACAAAACATATAACTACCAGACAATCCAGCAATTGCACTCTTGATCAATTAACCCAAAGATATGAAAACATATGTTCACATAAAAACTTCTATAAAAATGTTCATATCAGGTTAATTTATTATAACCCCAAACTGCACAAAGACCAGATGTTCTTCAATCTGTGAATGACTGAACTGTAGCAATTAAAAGAAACTATTAATACATACAACAACTTGGAAATGTGCTAAATGAAAAAATCCAATCTCAAGGACATATACTTCATGATTCCATTTATGTAACATTTTAGAAATGAGAAAATTATAGAGATGGATAATAGACTAGTGGTTTCCATGAGCAGGCAACCACTCATGGTGTGGTTAATAAAAGCAATATGATGGATCCTCATGGTGTGAAACTTTTCTGTATTTTTACCATACCAGTGTTAATATCTGGTCATTATATTATAGCTTTATAAGACGTTACCATGGGGGAAACTGAGTAAATGGTATATAGGATCTCTATGCATTATTTCTTACACATGCATACCAATCTACTACTACCTCAAAATAAAAAGTTTACAGTATTTTCATTTTTTAAAAGAAGAGGAAATAAAGACTTTCTCAGAGATACACCAGCTGAAAGAACTCATCACCAGCATACCTACAGTACAAGAAATGTTACAGCATATCCTTCAGGAAAAAGTAAAATGACAACAGACAGAAATATAGATCTATTCAAATGAATAAAGAGCAACAGGAATGGTAATTACATAAGTAAAAAAAAAATGTTTTCTTATTATGCATAAGCCCTCAAGCAACTACTACAGCAAAAAAAAAAGAATTAAAACTGTAAATGAACAAATACAATAGAATCATAACAATAATCATTTGATTCAAAAAAAGCATAAAAACAAGAAAAAGGGGACAAAGGACAGATGGGAGAAATAGAAAACAAAAGATAAGATTACAGGTTTAAATCTAAACATATCAACGATCATATTATATCTAAATGGTCTCAACAGTTCAATTAAAAGACAAAGACTATCACACTTGATAAAAAAGTAGTCCTGAATTATATGCGGCCTATGACAAATACACTTTAAATACAAAGAAACAAATAGGTTCAAGTAAAAGGATGTGAAAAGAAATACCATGCATTCACCAATCAAAAGAATGTATTTATTTCAACCATACAAAGTATATTTCAGGGCAATCAATATAGCCAGGGACAAAGAAAGTCATTTCATAGTGACAAAAGGATCATTTCATAAAGAGGACAACAATTCAAAATATTTATCTATCTAAAGTCAGAGCTTCACAATACATAAACAAAAAGCATGAACTGTAAGGAGAAATAGACAAATATACAAGTAAACTCAGAGATTTCATTACTCCCTCTTCAATAATTGACAGAATAAGAAGACAGAAAGTCAGTAATGGAACAGAGGACTTTGAAAACTACTATAAACCAAGATAAATTATTTGATATCTATAGAACACTAAGCAAATGAAGATCACTCATTGTTTTATCTGCACATGGAACTAAGATGGACTATATTCTGGGCATCAAATAAGTCTCAATAAATCTAAAAGGATCCAAGTCATAAGAAGTATTATCTCACACCTGTGAAACTAAAACAGAAATAAAAACAAATATAAATGGAAAATCATAAAGTATTTGGAAATTAAACACCGTACTTCCTAACTATTAGACTTGTCAAGGAAGAAGTCAAATGGAAAATTAGAAAAAGATTTTGATCTGAATGATGACAAATATACAATATATCAGAATCAATAATATGGGAAAAATTTATACAACAAATGGTTATATATTAAAATAACAAGAAAGTTCTCAAATTAATGACCTCAGCATGCTACAAAAAGAACATACTAAAATAACAATGAATTAAATCTGCAAAGGAAGAAATGTTTGTAAAAATAACAATTTGATTTGAAAATTTGTAAGAAAAGATAAAGCACTTAAAATAGTTGAAACAATTTTGAAAAAGAACAACACTAGGAGATTTACACTACTCTGTCTGGGACTTAATATACAGTTACAGACGCTTACTCCTTGGAAGGAAAGTTATGACCAACCTAGATAGTATATTAAAAAGCAGAGACATTACTTTGCCAACAAAGGTCCGTCTAGTCAAGGCTATGGTTTTTCCTGTGGTCATGTATGGATGTAAGAGTTGGACTGTGAAGAAAGCTGATCGCCGAAGAATTGATGCTTTGAACTGTGGTGCTGGAGAAGACTCTTGAGAGTCCCTTGGACTGCAAGGAGATCCAATCAGTCCATTCGAAAGGAGATCAGTTCTGGGTGTTCATTGGAAGGACTGATGCTAAAGCTGAAGCTCCAATACATTGGCCACCTCATGTGACGAGTTGACTCACTGGAAAAGACTCTGATGCTGGGAGGGATTGGGGGCGGGAGGAGAAGGGGACGACAGAGAATGAGATGGCTGGATGGCATCACCGACTCGATGGACATGAGTTTGAGTGAACTACAGGAGTTGGTGATGGACAGGGAAGCCTGGCGTGCTGTAATTCATGGGGTTGCAAAGAGTCGGACACGACTGAGCGACTGAACTGAACTAAACTGAGAGTAATCAAGACAGTATGTATCTGTGTGAAGACAGAAAACCTGATCAATTAAACATACGTTCTAGAAATAGACCTGCCCTTATGTTGTCAGTTCATTGTCAACAAAGATGCAAAACCAATACATTGAGGAAAAAAGCTGCTTATTTAACAGTATGCAGAAACAAATAGATATTAACATGCAAAAAATCAATAATATACCTTGAACGACACACACTATATACAAAATTAAGTCATTATGATTCATAGAAGTAAATGTAAGAGCTAAACTATAAAACTTTTAGACAGAAATATACAAGAAAAACTGTGTCCTTGAGTTTGCCAAAGATTTCTATGACATTGAAACCACAAACTTACTATAAAAGAAAAAATAATTAAATTGGATTTAACCAACAATAAAAATGTTTGTCCTTCAGAAGACACCACTGTGAAAGTGTTCAGGCAAGCCACAGACTGGGGAAAATATATGTAAAACATTTATATGACAGAGGACTTTGAATCTAGAATATATAAGGAACTCTTACAATTCAATAATAAGATGAAAAAGAATTTAAAAAAAATAGGCAAAATCTTAAACAGACACTTCACTAAGCACATGAAAAAGTGTCTGATATCATTAACCATCAAAGAAATGCATATTGAAACCACAATGAGAATACTATACACTCATTAGAAATTGCTACAATTAAAAAACTTCACTATACCAAGATTTATACTATCACCTTGTTTGCTTAAGTTATATAAAGAGTACATCATTCAACATGCCAGGCTGGATGAAGCACAAGCTGGAATCAAGATTGCCGTGAAAAATGTCAATAACTTCAGATATGCAGATACCACCACCCTAATGGCAGAAAGTGAAGAAGAACTAAAGAGCCTCTTGATGAAAGTTAAAGAGGAGACAGGAGAAGCTTACTTAAAACTCAACATTCAAAAAACAAACATCATGGCATCCAGTGCCATCACTTCATGGCAAATTGATGGGGAAACAATGGAAACAGTGAGAGACTTAATTTTCTTGGGCTACAAAATCACTGCAGATGGTAACTGCAGCTGTGAAATTAAGAGACACTTGCTCCTTGGAAAAAAGGATATGACCAAGCTAGATAGCATAGTAAAAAGCAGAGACATTACTTTGCCAACCAAGGTCCGTCTAGTCAAGGCTATGGTTTTTCCCCTGGTCCGTATAGTCAAAGCCATGGTTTTTCCAGTAATCATATATGGATATCAGAGTGCCAAAGAATTGATGCTTTTGAACTGTGGTGTTGGAGAAGAGTCCCTTGGACTGCAAGGAGATCAAACCAGTCAACTGAAAAGGAAATCACTCCTGAATATTCATTGGAAGGACTGATGCTGAAGCTGAAGCTCCAATACTTTGGCCACCTGATGTGAAGAACTGACTCATTGGAAAAGACCCTGATGCTGGGAAAGATTGAAGACAGGAGGAAAAGGGGACAACGGAGGATGACATGCTTGGATGGCATCACTGACATGATGGACATGAGTTTGAGCAAGGGCTAGGAGTTAGTGATGGACAGGGAAGCCTGGCGTGCTGCAGTCCATGGGGTCACAAAGAGTTGAACATGACTGAGCAACTGAACTGAACTGAACTGATACCAAGATTTGCAAAGCATGCATAACTGGAACTCATGCTTTGCTGGCAGTAGTGAAAAATTTGGACCTTTGGAAGGTTTTAAAAAGGTAAACATATTCTATGATGTGTCTCAGAAATTCCTCTATACATTTATCCAAAAGAAATAAAGGCATATATACACACTTCCAAGGAGATCCAACCAGTTCATTCTAAAGAATACATTTGAATCAGTTCTAATGAGGTGGATGAAACTGGAGTCTAGTATACAGAGTGAAGTAAGCCAGAAAGAAAAACACCAATACAGTATACTAACGCATATATATGGAATTTAGAAAGATGGTAACGATAACCCTGTATACGAGACAGCAAAAGAGACACAGATGTACAGAACAGTCTTTTGGACTCTGTGGGAGAGGGCGAGGGTGGGATGAATTGGGAGAATGGCATTGAAACATGTATATTATCATATGTGAAACGAATCTCCAGTCCAGGTTCAATGCATGATACAGGATGCTCAGGGCTGGTGCACTGGGATGACCCAGAAGGATGGGATGGGGACGGAAATGGGAGGGGGGTTCAAGATGGGGAACACATGTACACCTGGGGCAGATTCATGTCAATGTGTGGCAAAACCAATACAATAATGTAAAGTAAAAATAAATAAATAAATAAATAAAAACTTTCACATTTAAAAAATAAAAAAATAAAGGAGATCGGTCCTGGGTGTTCATTGGAAGGACTGATGCTAAAGCTGAAACTCCAATACTTTGGCCACTTCATGTGAAGAGTTGACTCATTGGAAAAGACTCTGATGCTGGGAGGGATTGGGGGCAGGAGGAGAAGAGGACGACAGAGAATGAGATGGCTGGATGGCATCACCGACTCGATGGACATGAGGTTGAGTGAACTCTGGGAGTTGGTGATGGACAGGGAGGCCTGGCGTCCTGCAATTCATGGGGTCGCAAAGAGTTGGACACGACTGAGTGACTGAACTGAACTGTACTGAATGGTAAGAAGGCAGTCCTCAAATTCCTGCCAGGCTTGTGTCACTGGGTGGCTAGTAGGGAGCCTGAACCCCCACCTCCACCTAGCAGTAATGAAGCATCCTCTCCTATCATTACCCGGGGAACATAGATATCCACACCCACATGACGGGAACCAGGCAGTGTCCCACTTCTCCTACTGCTGTAATGTCAGAGGAGGCCTGGTAAAACAGATTTAAATAAGATACAGAACTTACAGCATAATATCCTGAATGTTAAGGATTCAATTAAGACTCACTCATCAAACTAAGAATCAGGAAAAACCTCAACTTGAAAGAGAAAACACAATCAACAGACATCAATGCTGAGATGAAAGAGATTAGAATGATGTGACCAGTATTTTAAATCAGCTATAACATCTTGCAAATGGTCACTGAAGCCATGAAATTAAAAGACACTTGCTCCTTGAAAGATAAGCTATGACAAACCTAGACAGTTTATTAAAAAGCAGAGACATTACTTTGCCAACAAATGTCCATATGGTCAAAGCTATGGTTTTTCCAGTAGTAACGTATGGATGTGAGAGTTGGAACATAAAGAAGGCTCAGCACCTAAGAATTGATGTTTATGAACTGTGGTGTTGGACAAGGCTCTTGAGTGTCCCTTGGCCTGCAAGGAGATCCAACCAGTCAATATTAAAGGAAATCAACCCTGAATATTCATTGGAAGGACTGATGTAGCTGAAGCTCCAGTACTTTGGCCACCTGATGCAAAGAACCAACGCATCGGAAAAGACCCTGATGCTGGGAAAGATTGAAGGCAGGAGAAGAAGGGGACGACAGAGGAGGAGATGGTTGGGTGGCATCACAGACCTGATGGACATGAGTTTAAGCAAGCTCTGGGACATGGTGAAAGACAGGGAAGTCTGGCATGTTGCAGTTCATGGGGTTGCAAAAAGTTGAACACAACTGAGAGAGTTAAGAACATAACATTCTTCAAGGATCAATTATGAACACAATCGAAACAAATAAAAAATAGAAAGTCTCAGCAAAGAAAAAAATATATAAAGAATTGAATGTAAATTTGAGAACTGAGAAATACAATAACTAAATTAAAACTCAGCGGTCAGGCTCAACAGCAGAAGTGAGAAAACAGAGGAAAGAATCACTGCCTTGGAAATAGGACAATAAAGTAGTCAAAATTTAAACAAAGTATGGCACATAAATACAGGGAATACTACTCAACAAGAAAAAGAAACAAACAAAAACTTAGATATATATCAAGAGTATTCTGCTCAGTGAAAAAAGTCATTCTCTAAAGGTTACAGTTTGTGTGTTTTTTAATATAATATTATGAAAATGACAGAGTTTTACAGATGGAAAACAGATTAGTGGTTGCCAGGGCTTAAGGATGGTAATGGATGGAATGGATTGAGTTTGACTTCAAAGAGGTAGGCAACAAGAGGCAGATCTTTGTGGTAATAGAATGCTATATTTTGACTAGTTATACAAGTCTTCACTGTAGAAAAATGACATAGCGCTATATACATGTCACTTTCCTGGTTTTGATACTACACTCTAGTTATGTAAATGCACCCATTGGGGGAAATTGGATGAAGTGAAAAATCAGGCCTCTCTTTATTATTTTTGCAGCTTCACATGAACTTTTTGAGATAAAAGGTTATTTTAAAAGATTTTAATAACATCAAAATTTACAATAAATTTTATATTAATTTAAAATGTTATATTAAAATTACATTAAATTACATTGTTAACAATAAACTATTATTTTAACACAAATGTTTAAAAAAAGAAAAAATAAAATCTACATTGCAAGCAACTTGAAGCACAATTCAACAAACACAAATGATGTCTATGAATGATGAGCAAGATTCTGCAGGATACAGAGACATTCTAAAGTGTGTAAAAAAAAGTACTACATACTCATCCAAGCTACACAGTACCGAATTTTTGGCTACAGAAGAAAAGTATAGCTGAGGTTTACTCTAATTTAACTATCAGTTCACTTACCACTAGAGAATGGATATTTTCAAATCAGGAAACATTATCTTTTGAATGACAAGGTAGATGGAACAATCATGGTAAGTGGTAGGCTATCAAATATATTTGTTGAATGAATGAATGAGTACTCCAGTTTCCTTCTTATCTATATCACTGTTGTCACAACTCTGACAGCCTTTAAAAACGTTTTTTGAGGAGGGGTCTTAAGGGAGAGCAGAATTTTGGCATCTAATTGTTAGATGGTTCCATGCCTATGACAATTTGATTTGGGGATCTTATCCAAATCTTTTTTTTTCAATGTTTTAAAAAAAATTTATTTTTTAATTGAATATTTAATTGAAATTGCCTTACAGAATGTTGTTGTCTTCTGTCAAATCATTTTAAGTTAAAGTGACTTCAAATTAATTTTAGTTTGGGAATTTCATACTGTCTATTGATAAGATTATAAATACCTTGGGATGCTATTCTAGATGACAGGATGTCAGAATGATTGAGATGCCATTCAGAGAATATTATTCCTTGGAAAAACATAATGATCTCAGCTCCAGCCATTTATAACACTGTCCCTTTATTAACATATGGGAGAAGAGATTATCTGGTAAATATTTTATTTGGTAGCACCCATAAGGCAACGTAAAGGGGGAAAGAAGGAAGTATTTTTCAAAAGTACAACAAAAACAAAAGCAGTTTTTTGGTGTCTTCTTATTATGTAATTAAAATCTTAATAGGGAGCTTCCTTTAGAACAGAGGTTCTAGGGGTGGAGTCATAGAAGAAAGCTAAAATAAAGATGGATAAGAAAAGAGTAGGGCTCAGTATTGGATGAAGGTAGTGGCAGAGAGAATGGCAAGCCACTCCAGTACTCTTGCCTAGAAAATCGCATGGACAGAGGAGCCTGGTGGGCTGCAGTCCATGGGGTCGCTACTAGTCCGACACGACTGAGCGACTTCACTTTCACTTTTCACTTTCACACTTTGGAGAAGGAAATGGCAGCCCACTCCAGTGTTCTTGCCTGGAGAGTCCCAGGGACGGTGGAGCCTGGTCAGCTGCCGTCTATGGGGTCGCACAGAGTTGGACACGACTGAAGCGACTTAGCAGCAGCAGCAGCAGTGGCAGAGAGGAATGACAAGGAGGGATATAAACTTTCTTTTGGGGTAAGTTCATTATCCCCTTCTCAGTTTAAAAAATGTCCCTTATGCCTACTTCTCCCTCTTTAACTAGCTCATTGCTTGTCTCTATTATATTTATGAATACTTAATCAAGATTTATTAGAGTAGTCTGGTTTTCTAAAGGAAAGTTTGATGTGGTTGAGAGATAAAATGCAATTAAAGTCTAAACTCTCGAATCTCATTGGTTTATATTAAATCTTACATCTGATACTTACCCATCATCATATCATTTTTAGTCAGAGGGTGTTAAAGCTAGGTAATGCAGGAGACACAGATTTGATCCCTGGGGTTGGGAAGATCCCCTGGAGGAGGGCATGGTAACTCACTCCAGTATTCTTGCCTGGAGAAGCCCATTGACAGAGGAGGTGGGGGGCTACAAGTCCATAAATTTGCAAAGAAACGAACACGACTGAAGCAACATAGCACACGTGCACACACAATGCATCAGACAGAGAACTCCTAACCATGCTGCTCTGGGGAAATTGGCATAATGTCCCTCAAATACCAAGGGTTGACTTCAGTGCTCACAAGTGCTATACTGAGTGAAACTTCTCTAATGCTAGGTCCAAAGATAACACACCAAGTCACATAGCTCAGTTGGTAAAGAATCCACCTGCAGTGTAGGAGATCCCAGTTCGATTCCTGGGTTGAGAAGATCTGCTGGAGAAGGGTTAGGCCACCCACTCCAGTATTCTGGCCTGGAGAATTCCATGGACTGTATAGTCCATGGGCTTGCAAAGAGTAAGACACGACCGAGCGATTTTCACTCCCACAAGGCTATAAATAATTTACTTTCATTATACTGCCAAAGGCTACATAAGGGAGCAGTTGCAGCATTCTATAGGCATTAATTTACAGGATCCATTTAATTTAGATACTTCTGTGGCACTGTCATATTTTCAAACTGATAAACCTGATTATCTTTAGAGGGCATACTACTTGCTCCCTTCAGAAAACACTTTTCATTCACCAGTAAACATCTCATCAAAGACATTTGAAGGTCCACCAAATGTGTATTCCTGTAATAGATACTTAGACAAAAAGCATGGGAAAAAAAGGGGGTGACAGAACACATGTGTCTCCTTCTGAAAGGTGTCTAAAATGGATATATGGACATGGTCAAATGCAAAGCAGGAAAACTACTAAAGCCCAAAGGCTTCTAAGAAATCACTTTCACTCTCATTGATGCTTGGATGCCCTATTTCTAGAAATACTTTCATGCCTTAAATGTACTCTTGTAAGAGCATCAGGAATTGTATTCTACCAATAATCTTTGTAAATCTTATCTTTGGTCATGAGTTCCAAAGAGCATCAAACCAGACACTTTCAACAAGATCCCAATTCAGAGCCACAGGATGCTAGTATCACAGCTTTATTATCCATAGACCACAGCTAAATAAAAGTCATTCGTATGTTTTTGGGCACACAGTGATATGTGGGTACCTCTAGTTAACCTCTAGTTAATGGAGAAGGCAATGGCAAGCCACTCCAGTACTATTGCCTAGAAAATCCCATGGATGGAGGAGCCTGGTAGGCTGCAGTCCATGGGGTCGCTAAGGGTTGGACACGACTGAGTGACTTCACTTTCCCTTTTCACTTTCACACATTGGAGAAGGAAATGGCAACCCACTCCAGTGTTCTTGCCTGGAGAATCCCAGGGACGGGGGAGCCTGGTGGGCTTCCGTCTATGGGGTCACACAGAGTTGGACATGACTGAAGTGACTTAGCAGCAGCTAGTTAACAATAAAAATAACTTCTTTGTCCCAAACTATCTATGCAAAGAAATAAACACTTTCCCTTCCCAATACTACAAAAATTTCAATCTACCTACCAACATTTGAAAGGCCAAGAGTGTTAGCTATTGACCTTAATGATTTCTAATGATATCAAGTTTTATTAATTTCATCCTTCAGCAAATTATAAAGGGAAATCACCTTTCCTCTTCTTTCTGTATCATTTCCCCCAAGTTCAGGTGCTTACTAAATGTGATTATCATCATCTTAAAAACTCACTTGAAAAGTAGATTTGGAAAAAACATCATTTCATGAAGCCTGATCTGTCCACAGTCCACACATCTGAACTATGCACACAGTGTACCAAGTGTCACGAAAATGCCTTATTCAGCCAGCTGGAGACACAGATTTCAAACTAAGGAGTGCAGGAACAATACCCCTGTGAATAATCAATAAACCTTTATCATTAATAAAAGCCTTCCTCACATAGGGGAAAAAGAGACTAGTGAACCAGGGCTGGTTGGTAGTTCTGTGATCATTTAGGAGAGAAGTTTTATCACAGAGAAAAGGGAATGTCTGCAATATTTCTAGTAGAGGGAGTGGGGACTGACAGGTGTGACAAGTTATTTTTCAATAAAGAAGACTGGGCAGTCATTCCAAACCTTTGGCAACTAGATTGCTATTAATCAAAAATTCACAACCTCCTGTTTGTAAAGCATAATTATATTTCCCTGTTGCCACCAATAGCATCTGTTTTCTAAAAATTAAGGGTCACAGTTTACATACTAAATATACATATTGACACTTCATCTTTCTAGGTAACTTACCCAACACCTTCAACGACCCAAATTATCCAATAACATAGAAGATAGTCAGAAATACACATTCCAAGAATAATCAAGCATTAAGAGTTAAGTTCTTCATTCATAAAAACACAGCATAGAATAAATTACGATTAGGCTCTCATAAGAGAATTCCCAATGTCCTCATTCAATGTGTATTCACTCTTAAAGTTGTATCTAAAAGCAACAGCATATTTATCTGGTTTCCAAGGGCACAAATGACTAGGAGTGGAGAAGCTGCCAAACACATCAAGTAGTAACAGCTGACAGCAGTGGTAGAGATTAAACAACTATAAAAACCAGATATGAAATTTGAAAAACACAGCAGTCTGGGGACATTTAGTGTATGGGGCAAAAAGTCCTATTCATATCAAATGTCCTCAGTGGAAAAATTATAGTGAAGCAAAGCCAAAAACTGAGATTCATAATGATAGAAAAACTCTAACCTTGTCCTGATTTTGTCATCTTCTAATATTATACCAATAGCTCGAAGCAGAAGGTCTTCTTGAGACAGTGTGACACAGTGGGGGGTAAACAAGTCTCTTTCTAGTTACACAGCTTTAGGTGCATTGGTTAATTATTGAGTCTCAGATATTTTATCTATAAAATGTGGATATGTGGGCTTCCCCAATGGATCAGCAGGTAAAGAATCCACCTGCAACGCAGGAGACACAGGAGATGCCAATTCGACACCCCAAGTCAGGAAAATCCCCTGGAGAAGGACATGGCAACCCACTCTTCTTGCCTGAAAAAATTCCATGGACAGAGGAGCCTGGTGGGTTACAATCCAAAGGGTTGCAAAGAGTTGGACATAACTGAGTGACTAAGCATGCACAAATGTACTATTTTCCTCAAAAGATTGTCCATAAAGACAAAATAACATACTGTATGTAAAACACTTCATAAAATATAAAGTGATACATAAATGGTAGCTTTCCATTTTCTTTGCTCTGCTTGCTCTGAAATATGACTATAAAAATCCATAGTGATTATCTTTCCGTTTTCATAGTGTTCTGTGCTTTCTTGTTTAACACATCTCTTTTCCCCTTATATTTGCAAGGGATTATGGTACCATCACTCTAGGTGGTCCTGAACCCTGCATACTTCTTTGATTCCTCCCTTTCCATTCATAGCTCAGCAGTGATCTTCTCCACTTTCCTAATCCCTGTTATAGCTTTCCCTTCCTTTCCATTCCCTCTGATACATCTTTGTCCAGACCCTTAGAGCTCATCTCTTATATCTGGTTCTCTTATATCTACTTTCTCCTCACTAATTTGAGCTTTCCTAGACCTACTCTAAATATAGTTTTCTGTATGTCATTCCCTGGATCAAAAGCTTTCACTGGCTTCCCAGTGCCCTCAGGATAAAATCCAAACTCACCAAACTGGCATCTCTAAAAAACCCATGGGAGGAATTTCTCACAGCTCTCAAGAAAATTGTACTTCTCAGAAATTGGTTCATTTTTACTTTATGGACACCTGAAAATATTTCACTCCTTGATCTATCTTCTTACACACTCAGAGCCAAACTTAACAGCAAGGTTATAAAGTCTCCCATGCTGGATATTTTGTACAAACTTTACTCTCGCCTCATTTCAGTTTCTTTTATTTTCCCTTTGTACTCATTTCTCTGCCAATTTGCTCATCCTGTTATTATATTAATTTCTTGGTAAACCAATCAAATTCTTGTTAGAATGAGGCAGAATATAAAATGATACTGTGAAACTAAAGAAAATACATGACCATATTAACAGAGGTAGAAAAGAGGCTGGATAGCAAGAAAGGGAACAGGATGAGGATGAAAATCAGGATATTCACTGACAACAAGATCAATATTAGTTCAATTGTAAAGAAAATAGAGAAAGCCCTTTGGGGAATGTTTACTATGAGAATTTGTAATGAGCTAACGTGGAAACAAATGAAGCATTTATAATAACAAATCTGTTCCTGATAACATTTCTGAAAATAGAAAGTTCTATTGCTAATCTTTTGTCTTAAAATATTTTACCAAACAAAAATTTAATGACATGAAAGCTAAGCAGAATATTATGATGACTTATATTTATACTACTTTGCTGCTTACAAAGAAAGCCCTTTCACATACAGTATCTCACTGGAACCACTGTGGACTACTCTTTTGTCTGTTGTAGAAAACATTCACACTAGCAAGAAGCTATTGCAAGCAACATTCTCAATATCCGGGTCTTTAAAGATGTGTTATTTGCTGTAAAAGCCTTCCCAGGTAGCTCAGAATCCACCTTTCAATGCAGGAGACCAGGGTTTGATCCCTGGGTCAGAAAGATCCCCTGGACAAGGAAATGGCAACCAACTTCAGTATTCTTGCCTGGAAAATCCCATGAACAGAGAGGAACCTGGTGGGATACAGTCCATGGGGTCACAAAGAGTCAGACACGACTGAGCGACTAAATAACAACAACATTTGCTGCAATAGAGATTGGTATGGTATATTGTTTACCCCTCTCTTAATTCTCCTCTGCTGGCATTTTACCTTCTTCGCTAAATCACCACGCTCTACTATGCCAATGTCAGTCTCATCTCTTTACCCATTCTTAGGTTGAGCCTCCTTTTAGAAACCCGATCCAACTCCCCTTACTTCTCCCTACTCTCAGCCCCAAAATCACAGTCTCCTACTTCTTTGCACGTCTGGGCCACTCCCTCTCCAACCTCCACCTTTCCAAGAAGGCACTTGTTTTTGAAGCATTTCAGCTATGAAGACCACCCACCATGGGGTTCAATTATTGTTCTCATTCCTTATTGTATGGCACCAACTTGTGTCTTTAGACTGTAAGCTCCTCAGAGAAAGGATTTTCTTTTTTGTTTAGTGCAATCAACCTATTGTAAAGAACTGTGTATACTTGCAGACTATCACTAATGCGGTTCTTCCTGGGTTTCAATGGAATTATCCACTGAGTCATGTGACTTCACCTGGGCATCATTTTCCCCATGAATTATTTGGGGCCCTCTTCCAAATTCTTTAAAGTGAAAAATTATCACTGTGTGCTTTCAATAGTGCTGTGAGCCACACATTTGAATGTACATGCTTCATTCTGCTCTATTCTATTTCTCACAAATAACAGTATCAAATTAAAAACCTTTCATGAGGCTGCTACAAAGGTAAAACACAAAGCCACTTTCCTCTTTCCTTCTGACTAATCTACAGATAATTTTACTTACTCCTGCTGTACAGAAAAAAATGACACTGGTCTACTTGGAACTGAGTACATTCTGGCTATCATTAGTTGCAGTGCTGTATCAGGGGAAAGATCTTGGCTTAAAAAAAATAATAAAGTCATTGATTTCCCTGGAACAAGTAGAGGGTAAAGAAACCTTAAGGTATACAGAATTACTGAATAATAAAATCCCATTCTTTAATTAATGCAAATATTACTTGAAGTAAACTTTAAAAACCATAATGCATAAGGATCAACAGATCAGATGGTACATAAATTCTTGTGTGAAACCAAGAATCAGATATCCAAAATTCTAAACTCAGAAATAGGATTCATATGTATAAATATGGAAAAGAGGTTTTTTACTTATTAGATTTGTCTCTTAAAATTTGTACTTAAGAATTTTCTCAAAAAATATTTGTTGATTATTAATTCTGTTCCCATGTCTAAGGAACAGTAAAAAGACACAAATGTAGGTAACAGAAGAGGGGGAAGCAAGCACACTAAAATAACCCATGAACTATGATTGTCAAACCAGTTCTTTCTAAAGATATAGAGGTAACACCTTGACACTGAACCATGCCCATGTTACCGAAGCATTTCATCCAAGATTCCTATTTTATCCTAGTCATGGGCAATAGTCTGATCCTCTATGCCACTAGAACTTCTGGCTTATGTTCATTTATCTGGATGAATCAGAACACCTAAGCCTTGCTCTTTGTGTATACAAAGATGGACATCTTCTATACAGTGTACTTAACATTTGTAAGTAATCTTAAAGGAAAGTTCCCAAAAAGATTATATGGTAATAGTAGAACTGCAAGGATACAAACGTGAATTATTCTAGCATCCAAAAGTACATTTCTGTATAAACCCTACCTCTGAGTGATAAACAACAAAAATGCAAACAAGTTTCTTAAAAATGATGACTCCTTAGCCAAAAGGTAAGTCCTTATCTGTAGCTACATACAGAGTATATTCAAGGACTTCCCTGATGGTCCAGTGGTTAAGAATCTGCCTAAAAATGCAAGGGACATGGGTTTAATTCCTAATCTGAGAAGATTCCACATGCCGCAGAGCAACTAAGCCCAAGGACAACTACTGAAGCCTGTGTGCTCTAGAGGCTCTGCTATACAAGAGAAGCCACCACAATGAGAAGCTCATACAACACAACTAGATAGTAGCCTGTGCTTGCTGCCAAAAGAGAAAACCCATGCACAGCAAGAAGACCTAGTGCAGCCAAATAATAAAATAAATTAATTAAATAATATATTCCATAGAGAGACAGAACCAATATTGAGATCTTTGCACAAAGAATGTTAAACTTCTTCTTCCATCATACCAGGCAGTATAAACAAACATATCAGGACAAGTAAAGATTCTACCACTACCGCCCCTTAGTGAGGATTTCAGAGGTGTGTGTCTAATAGAAAATAAAATACGATGTGACAGGTGAAGGCAAAATGATCAAAATTGGGATTATTAAAATCATATCTTGACTATGTATAAGGGGTGTAGTATGAAAGTTCAGCTTTCTGTCACAAAGATTTGCAGTATCCTTCCAGGTAGAAATAAATGCGTAGTATTTTCTTCCTTATGAAAAGAGTGCTGTTAAGCAGTTAACATAGTAAAAGTATTTGCTGGGATGAAGTTAGAATACCCATCCAGTTATAAAGAAAGAGATTTGGACTCTAGTAAGTTTTTAATGTATTTTGTTATTCAGGAGCTCAGTTGTACATTTCTTTGCAACCACATGGACTGCAGCACACCAGGTTTCCATGTCCTTCACCATCTCCCAGAGCTTGCTCAAACTCATGTCCACTGAGTCGGTGATACCGTTCAACCATCTCATCCTGTGTCATCCCCTTCTCCTCCTGCCGTCAATCTTTCCCAGCATCAGGGTCTTTTCCAAAGAGTCAATTCTTCATATCAGGTAGCCAAAGTATTGGAGCATCAGCTCCAGCATCAGTTCTTCCAATGAATTTTAATGACTGATTTCCGTTACAATCGACTTGTTTGATCTTGCAGTCGAGGGGACTCTCAAGAGTCTTTTCCAACACCACAGTTCAAAAGCATCAATTCTTCAGTGCTCAGCTTTCGTTATGTTCCAACTCTCACATCCATACATGACTGGGAAAACCATAGCTTTGACTATATGGACTTTTGTTGGCAAGGTAATCTCTCGGCTTTTTTGATACACTGTCTAGGTTTGTCATAGCTTTTCTTCTAAGGAGCAAGCGTCTTTTAATTTCATGGCTGCAGTCACCATCTTCAGTGATTTTGCAGCCCAAGAAAATACAGTCCGTCACTGGTTCCATTGTTTCCCCATGAAGTGATGGGACCGGATGCCATGATCTTGGTTTTCTGAATGTTGAGTTTGAAGCCAGCTTCTCACTCTCCTCTTTCACCTATATCAAGAGGCTCTTTAGTTTCTCTTCACTTCCTGCCAAAAGGGTAGTGTTATCTGCATATCTGAGGTTATTGCTATTTCTCCTGGCAATCTTGATTTCAGCTTGTGATTCATCCAGCCCGGGATTTTGCAGGAAATACTCTGCATATAAGTTAAATAAGCAGGGTGACAATATACAGCCTTGACATACTCCTTTCCCAATTTGGAAACTGTCCATTGTTCCATGTCCGGTTCTAACTGTTGTTTCTTGACCTGCATATAGATTTCTCAGCAGGCAGGTAAGGTGGTCTGGTATTGCCATCTGTTTAAGAATTTTCCAGAGTTTGTTGTGGATCCACATAGTCAAAGACTTTATCGTATCCAATGAAGCAGAAGTAAATGTTTTTCTGGAATTCTGCTTTTTTCTTATGATGTAACAGATGTTGGCAATTTGATTCTCTGCATTTTCTAAATACAGCCTGAATCTGAGAGTTCTAGGTTCATGTACTGCTGAAGCCTAGCTTGAAGGATTTTGAGCATTACTTTGCTAGCGTGGGAAATGAGTGCAACTGTGTGGTAGTTTGAACATTCTTTGGCATTGCCTTTCTTTGGGATTGGAATGAAAACTGACCTTTTCCAGTCCTGTGGCCACTGCTGAGTTCTCCAAATGTGCTGGCATATTGAGTGTAGCACTTTCAAAGCATAATCTTTTAGGATTTGAAACAGCTCAGCTGGAATTTCATCATCTCCACTAGCTTTGTTTGTAGTGATGCTTCCTACGGTCCACTTGACTTTGCACTCCAGGATGTCTGGCTCTAGGTGACTGATCACACCATTGTGGTTATCTCAGTCAAGAAAATCTTTTTTTGTACAGTTCTTCTGTGTATTCTTGCCACCTCTTCTTAATATCTTTTGTTTTTGTTAGGTTCATACCATTTCTGTCCTTTATTGTGCCCTTCTTTGCATGAAATATTCCCTTGGTATCTCTAATTTTCTTGAAGAAATCTCTAGTATTTCCCATTCTATTGTTTTCCTCTATTTCTTTGCATTGATCACTGAAGAAGGCTTTCTTATCTCTCCTTGCCATTCTTTGGAACTCTGCATTCAGATGGATATATTTTTCCTTTTCTCCGTGCCTTTTGCTTCTCTTCTTTTCTCAGCTATTTGTAAGTCCTCGTTAGATAACCATTTTGACTTTTAAATTTCTTTTTCTTGGGGACGGTTTTGGTCACTGCCTATTGTACAAGGTTATAAACCTCCATCCACAATTATTTAGGCACTCTGTCTATCAGATTTAATCACTGAATCTATTTGTCACTTCCATTGTATAATTGTAAGGGATTTGATTTAGGTCATACCTGCATGACATAGTGGTTTTCCGTTCTTTCTTGAAATTAAGTCTGAATTTTGCAATAAGGAGTTCATGATCTGAGCCACAGTCAGCTCCTGATCTTGTTTTTGCTGACTGTATAGAGCTTCTCCATCTTTGGCTGCAAAGAATATAATCAATCTGATTTTGATATTGACCATCTGGTGATGTCCATCTGTAGAGTCTTCTCTTGTGTTGTTGGAAGAGGGTGTTTGCTATGACCAGTGCATTCTCTTGGCAAAACTCTGTTAGCCTTTTATGCTCAATTTTGTACTCCAAGACCCAAACTGCCTGTTACTCAAGGAATCTCTTGACTTCCTGCTTTTGCATTTCAATCCCCTATGATGAAAAGGATATCTTTTTTAGGGTTTTAGTTCTAGAAGGTCTTGTAGGTCTTCATAGAACTATTCAACATCAGCTTCCTCGACTTTTAGAGGTTGGGGCACAGACTTGGATTACTGTGATATTGAATTCAGTTGATCAGAGATCACTCAATCATTTGGAAACGAACAGAGACCACTCTGTAGTTTTTGAGATTGCACCTAAGTACTACATTTTGGACTCTTTTGTTGACTATGAGGGCCACTCCATTTCTTCTAAGGAATTCTTGCCCACAGTAGTAGATAAAATGCTCATCTAAATTAAATTCACCCATTCTGGTCCATTTTAGTTCACTGATTCTTAAAATGTCGATGTTGAATTTAATGTATACCAGATGATAATCTTTTACTACCTAAAAGCAATATATTGGGTTAAAATGATTTAACACTGAATATTCAGAATCATAAATAAATATTATTTAAAAGAGAGGGAGAGAGATTTTAGCTAATGCTCAACCTTGGAGTTCAGTTGGCTAAACAAATGTTAATTGTGAGCTATCACACATGACCAATCAAGGTTTTCTTCCTAGTACTGCAGGATCTACCAGAACTTTCACAGGGACTACAATCTGAAAAATGTGAAAGTCAAAAGGACCAGGAGACTAACAAGCACTGTGGAAAAAAAAGGTACTCATGTTAAATTCAGGTAAGAGTTCATCACTACTTTCTCTTCCCTCAACCAATCCTCCCATTTCTTTGGTTGACTAGAAATTTGTTTATAACTGGCATATTGCTAGAAATCACATCCCTGACCCATAGAACAAAAATGTAAGAGAGCTCACCTCAAGCTATTTATGATATTAGCAAGTGATCACAACATAGCAGTAACAAAAATGTTATAAAAGCAACCCCCTCACATCTCTTCCCCAGTTTAATTCTCTTCTTCCCTCCACAAAGCAGACACAAAACCAGATATTTGTATTATAAACTAGCTATTACTGAATCAAGGCCAGAAAAAATTTGCTTCTATAGGTTCATATGGTAGTGTAACAAAGCACCATTACTATACAGCCTTCAAGGGGAAACATCTTTGTCTTTGTAATAGGATTTTACTTGAATAAAATGGTAAAATGTTCTATGAAAGTCCTAAACACAGAATGACTTAGAAGGAGGTTACAAAATTTCATTTTCAAGGGCCCTTTAAAAATAAGGTATTTATCTTTCAAGGAAGGTTTAGTAGAATTCAGCCTAGAGGGAAGAAGATGAATGAGACCTCTCCAACTCATGCAGCGCTATAACTCTAAAAGGGGCCTAAAATAAAAGAGTAAAATAAAATAAACTTCTCCAACCTAAAAGATGAAATAAAAAGGGTCTCAATTTTCCTGCATTCCACAAATGGAATAAGATAAATGTGCCACTTATTACTAACGTGATTCATCCTCAGATCTTGACTTTTGCCATTTAATACCACAAAGCACCACTTGTTAGTTCTAATATATAAAGAATGCAGTTATAAGTCTTTGAGTAGGCAATACTTGGAACAAAATGGGAGGGAGGAGGAAAAGTCCTGGTTAATAGGAACAAATTACACAATATATATATAATAAAGTCTTTATAGTCAATTTTTCAAAAGAATGATAAACTGTAAGAGAAAGGTAATTTTAGGCCATCCATTCTCCTCAAAGAAGTGATAGCCCTCTCCCCTTCAAAAAAAAAAAATAGACAAGGAAGAGGAAAAGAAGGGAGGGAAAAAGGAAGGAAGGAATTTAAAAAACAATGAAAACAGAAACCTCAATGAGAGGAATAATTTCTAAAAGGATATATGATTTACTTTTGCAAAAACAGTGGTTTTAGAGGGACTAATACGCTATTATTTTTTTTGGAGCCCAAAGAAAGCTGATCGCTGAAGAATGGATGCTTTTGAACTGTGGTGGAGAAGACTCTTGAGAGTCCCTTGGACTGCAAGGAGATCCAACCAGTCCATTCTAAAGGAGATCAACCCTGGATGTTCATTGGAGGGACTGATGCTAAAGCTGAAACTGCAATACTTTGGCCACCTCATGCGACGAGTTGACTCACTGGAAAAGACTCTGATGCTGGGAAAGGTTGGGGGCGGGAGGAAAAGGGGACGACAGAGAATGAGATGGCTGGATGGCATCACCGACTCTGTGGACATGAGTTTGAGTGAACTCCGGGAGTTGGTGATGGACAGGGAGGCCTGGCGTGCTGTGATTCATGGGGTCGCGGAGAGTCGGATACGACTGAGCGACTGAACTGAAATGCACTGAATACCCTATTAGACTTTATGTCAACAGGAAGTTACCTATTTATATTTCTTGTATATAATTCAGTGTTCTTAGAGAATCTACAGATTCTTCATTGGTCTTTTGGCCTCAGGAGGTCTTTATCAGTTCCTGTCCTGCAGACAGGAAAAGACTAATCAAATCATAGCAGGCACCTTGGTTCTACCTCAGAGCCACTCTAAACCTGTGTCTTTCTCTGTCCTGCCTACTCCACCTAATGACGTAATATTCTAGGCCAGTATTACATTCTTTAATTAGCCTCACATCCAAGTGCTTACTTATTTTAGCTTATATGCTGCTGCTAAGTTGCTTCAGTCGTGTCCGACTCTGTGCGGCCCCACAGACAGCAGCCATCAGGCTCTGCCGTCCCTGGGATTCTCCAGGCAAGAACACTGGAGTGGGTTGCCATTTCTGTCTCCAATGCATGAAAGCGAAAAGTGAAAGTGAAGTCGCTCAGTCGTGTCCGACTCTTCGCAACCCCATGGACTGCAGCCTACCAGGCTCCTCCGCCCATGGGATTTTCCAGGCAAGAGTACTGGAGTGGGGTGCCATCACCTTCTCCGTTAGCTTATATGAGACACTTACAAATAAATAATAGGGGTATTGTTTTAAGCACTTTATGAATATCAACACATTTTATCATCAGTACAACCTTATGAGGGAAGTTCTATTATCTTCATTTTATAGATGATAAAAACTTAGACTTGGAGAAGGTTAATTAACTGACCCAAAGATCATGCTACACATAAGCAGTGGAACAGAGATTAGAAGCCAGGTAGCTCAAGAGACCATGCTCATAACTACCATACTATGTTATCTTCAGGCTTCCCTAGCAGCTCAGCTGGTAAAGAATCTGCCTGCAATGCAGGAGATCCTGGTTCAATTCTTGGGGCAGGAAGATCCCCTGGAGAAGGAATAGGCTACCAACTCCGGTATTCTTGGGCTTCTATGGTGGCTAAGTTGGTAAAGAATCTCCCTCCAATATGGTAGACTTGGGTTCAATCCGTGGGTTGGGAAGATCCCCTGGAGGAGGGCATGGCAACTCCAGTTTTCTTGCCTGCAGAATCCCCATAGACAGAGGAGCCTGGCAGGCTGCAGTCCATGAGGTCACAAAGAGTCGGGCACGACTGAGTGACTAAGCACAGCACAGCATAACGTGCTATCTTCACAAAGGAGACAGTCCAATGATGGTTGCTGGTTTACCAATTATCCTCAAGATTCACTGCTTTTCTTTTAATGTACAATAATGTTAAAGCTATCATTATTTTAAGGCAACCATTATTACTATCCCTAACTTTGTTTATATGATGCATACTTACAACATATCACATAACAGGGCTTTTTAGCACAGTTCTTAGCAAGAAAGCTTTGCATACTCTTGGAGATGGGAGGGAACAGAAATTTGCAAATCATCTTCTCCTTTATAAACAAAAGGGTGTATTTTTCTATTACAGGTTTAACAGGTGTTTCTTCAGATCCTACTAGCCTGAGGGCTAAAATCAAGGTATCTGGATCACACTGAAGGTAACAAGAAATATCAAGTCCCTCCCTTCAAATCCTAGAAGTCTAGGTTTTTCCGATTTCTCCTGGCCCAGGCAAGATCTCATCTGTATCTGCTAACTGTTCCCCGCAACCACAGGGGTGAGCTAAGCAACTTCCCACCTTCGATCTCCTCCAAGGGGCTATTTCTTCCACTCGCTCTTGTTTCCAGTGTGGCAGCTGTTGAACTGACTGCTGTTAGTCTGTTGGTTTCAGAGCTCTGTTAGTGTAACTTGGGTTTCTACTTTTCAATGTCTCCCCTGATAATCCTAAACAACATTGATCTACCTTTTGAGCTACCCAGTTACTAAAGCTAGAGAGAGAAGACGGTCTTACTCCTTCTCTTTCCTCTACCTTCAAATTCAATGCATCAGTAAGCCCTGTTGAGACTATATTCAGTCATAACTGAAATCCTTCCATTTCTTTCATTCTCCACTGTTACTATCTTAACAAGTTTCTGTGCTTCCCCTTGACTTCCTACAATCCTTAGTCTACACTGCAGACAGTAACTCTCTTAAAGCACAATCAGATCTATTGCCCCCCCCTACTTAAAATCCTCCAACAGCCTACCATTGTACTCAGAATAAAACCCAAATTCCATACCATTGTCTATAAATCACTCTGAATGATCTGACCTCTGCTGACATCTCACTCCACTCCTGTTTTTCCTTTGGTACCTAAGAAAGCCCAAACTCTTCCTAATCTCAGGGCTTCTGAACTCAGTCTTTTCTTTTACCTGGAACAGTTTCTCTCCTGGCCCTTTGTCTGACTAAATCCATCTCATCTATAAGTCTTAGTTTAAATACTATCTCCTCAAAGAGGCCTTCCTACCATCCTATCTTATGTATCCTTTCCATCATTATTATCGTTATCTTATTAACTCTACTTATTTGTTTCTTCATATTTGATAACATTTGACAATTTTTCAGCTGTTTTTAAAATTTATTGCCTCCTCCTCCCCAGTACAGCTGTAAGCTCTAAGAGAGTAGAGGCTATTTGTATTCATTACTGTATCTCCAGTGCCTAGATTCTCAGAACAAGTTTTTGAGAGTGAAGAAACAGCTGCCCTTTGCAGTGCAGAGAGGAGCCTTTGCTAGTGTGAGACTTTTTACTAAATCTTGGGCCTTCCTGTGGTCACACTCCAGAAAGCAATAATGGACATAAATTTCCTTCCTGCTTGCGGCCTCAGCAGTAGCAAGTATTTCATTTCACTTCATTTTTAGAGGCTGGAAAAATATGGTGGTCACATTTCTTCCCACCATCCAGAAGCTTGTGCCCCTATTCAACTTTCTTCTGTTGCCAAGAGAAGGAAGAATGGTCACTTCTACCTGACAAAACTTTCATCTTTTCCTATCTGAATCTCTTTGCAGAAGTTAAGACTTCCCTCCTCTACTCCAAAACACCTTTACTTCCACTGCAAGCCAGGTTGTATATGGCCAAGAATCCAATTTATACTCTCTATTCTGATCTGGAAAAGAATACAATGGAAGTCACAGAGGAAGTTTTTGTGAGCTTGAAAAAAATCAAATTATAATAGAAGTATCAAGAAATCCATCATTTCTCATAATAAAATAATACCAGGTCTCTAAGACAAAACAGAAGAAAACTATATGTAGGAGAACTGAAGTTCAAATAGGTTGGGGTGGTTAAATTTCACAGAGTTGTAATTTCTATGTAGAAAATCTCCCTAAATTACCAACTTTAGACTATCTGGGTATGATTTCACTAATGGAGCTGGCCAGTTTCCTTAAAAGGACTACTTGCAATATTTCCATGGCAACCTGGAGCAAACATGACTTATTGCTTAGTGTTTGCATAAAGGAAAGACAGCTATAATGCAAATAATGAGAGAGGCAACGAGAGAGACTAGAGACAGAATGAGAGGGGAGGCAGAGAACTGAAGAGAGAGAAAATGAGAGAGAACAAAAGAGAGAGAATGAAAGTAAGACAATGAGAGAAAACAAGACAGAATGAGAAGGGGGGAGAAAGGAAGAAGGGAGGGAGGAGTAGAGGATCTGGATCTTCAATTCAGCTTTTATGGCTGAATGTTTTGGGGACATTCGATATTTTGGAGCACTGATAAGTCAACTCCATTAGTGAGGCTTTTAGTACCTTATTTCTTCCTTCTTAATGAGCAAAGAATATATTGCTTTGATGCTCCAGAGCACAAGAGAGTCAAAGTAAAAAGATTTTGGAGTTCAAAGCCATGTATTTGTATTTTTCCTTTGTGATAATTCTGATTAAAGGATAGTTAATGGAAGACAGAAGGCAGAATCATTAGCTGGCAAGATCACCAATCTCAAATAGTATTAGCAATAAGAGCTGTTGTTCTGATCTATTAATGAAGTGGCTTCCAAAACTTTCTACCAAAGGTACTTTCATTCTATTTTCCCCCAAAGGACACTATTTTTAACAGGTTTAATCGCCTAGACAAAAGGTATTTATTAATTAATCATTCTTTAGAGTTTATCAATTGAAAATATATACTACCCATCAGAATCTGGGATCAGAATGAAATGAGTGTTATCACAAGTTGACAAAATTCCAAGGCAAAGCATACAAACTGGACTTGTTAATTAGCATGTGAAAATTGCTCAAAAATCCCCATCCCCGCCTTTCACAGACTACAGGTGAATTCAATGTGATCTAAAGAATCCCATTTAGATCCCTGGTGGCTCAGACGGTAAAGCGTCTGCCTACAATGAGGGAGACCTGGGTTCAATCCCTGGGTCGGGAAGATCTCTTGGAGACGGAAATGGCAACCAACTCCAGTATTCTTGCCTGGAAAATCCCATGGTCCGAGAAACCTGCTAGGCTACAGGCCATGGGTTCGCAAAGAGTCGGACACGACTGAGCAACTTCACTTTCAAAGAATCCCATTAGGCTGTTCAGTGAAAAAAAAAGTGATACAGAAATACATCTTTCTATCTATTGAAAAATAATACAAAATTCCAAATCTAAGAGGAAGAGGAGCTAGCTGCAGGGTTGGTGCTATCTAGACAACACTTTAGGCAGACAGAGAGGTAAAACAAGGGCTCTAGAGAAGGCAGACCTGGGATAAGAGGTAGAGGAGGTCAATCAAATTCTACAACCAGAATATAGCAGCTTCTCCTGTGAGAACATCAAAATTGCACCTAGCTATTACACATCCACTGATAGAAGGACACAGGAACCCAGGGGGGGGAAAATATCCAAGGACAAAGGAGAAGCTGCAAGGAGATGGTAGGAGGGGTGTAATCACAATAAAATCAAATCCCATACTGCTGGCTGGGTGACCCATGAACTGCAGAACAATAATAACAACAAAGTTCTCACATTGTTGTGAAGGTTCAGAACCCCCCGTTAGCCTTCCCAGCCTAGAGATCCAACAAATGGACTAGAAATACCCACTGACTTTGAAGCCCAGTGGGATTGAATTGCAGGACTTCCACAGGACTCAGCAAGACAGAGACTCCACTCATGGAGGGCCCAAACAAAACCTTGTGGGCACCAGGATCCAAAGGAAAGGAGCAGTGAACCTACAGGAAACTGAGTCAGACCTACCTGCTAGTGTTGGAGGGTACACTGTGGAGGTGTGAGTTGGTGGTAGCTCACAAAGTGGATGGGGAAGGGGGCACTGTTACCAGCTGTCCTGGGAAGTGTCCTTTGGTGTAAGCCCTCTTGGAGGTCCCATTAGCTCTACAATAGAGCCTGTAATATAAAGAAAGCTGAGCGCCAAAGAATGATGCTTTTGAACTGTGGTGTTGGAGAAGACTCTTGAGGGTCCCTTGGACTGCAAGGAGATCCAACCAGTCCATGCTAAAGGAAATCAGTATTGAATATTCATTGGAAGGACTGATGCTGAAGCTGAAACCCTAATACTTTGGAGTTTTGATGCAAGGAACTGACTCATTTGAAAAGATCCTGATACTCGGAAAGATTGAAGGCAGGAGAAGGGGATGACAGAGGATAAAATGGTTGGATAGCATCACATATGCGATGGACATGAGTTTGAGTAAACTCTGGGAGTTAGTGATGGACAGGGAAGCCTGGCATGCTGCAGTCCATGGGGTCGCTAAGAGTTGGACATGACTGAGTGATTGAACTGAAAGCAGCTTTACAACAAATGCTAAAAGAACTTCCCAAGGCAGTTAACACAAGAGAAAGAAATGTCCTACACAAAATAAATCCAAAACAATTAATAAAATGGTAACAGGATCCTACATATTGATAATTACCTTAAATGTAAATGCATTAAATGCACTAACCAAAAGACAGAATGGCTGGGTAGATACAAAAACAAAGCCCATATATATTTTGACCCACCTCAAAACTTAGGACACTTAAAACAGACTGAAGCTAGGGGATAGGATTAGGTAATCCACACAAATGGAAATCAAAAGAAAGTTGAAGTAACAACACTCATATCAGACAAAATAGACTTTAAAACAAAGACTGTTATAAAAGACAAAGAAGAACACTACACAATGATCAGGGGATAAATCCAAGAATAATATAAAACAATTATAAATATATCAGCACCCAATATAGGAGCACCTCAATATGTAAGGCAAATACAACCTTAAAGGGAGAAACTGACAGTAACACAATAATAGTGGGGGATGTTAATGCCCCACTTTCATCAATGGACAGATCATCTGTACAGAAAATTAAAAAAGAAACACAGCCCTTAAATGACACTTTAGATGAGTTGGACTTAACTGATATTTATAGAGCATTCCATCCAAATGCAGCAGACTACACATTCTTCTCAAGTGCACAAGGAACTTCTTCATGTTTGACCACATGCTGGGATACAGGGACATTCTTGGTAAATTTAAGATAACTGAAATCATGTCAACCATCTTTTCTAATCACAATGCTATGAGATCAGAAATAAATTACAAGGGAAAAAAACTCTAAAAACCACAAACACGAAATGGCTAAACAATATGTTACTCAATGACCAATGGATCACTGAAGAAATCAAAGAGGAAATAAAAAAATAACCAGACACGAATGAAAATGAAACCACAATGATCCAAATGGGATGCAGCAAAAGAAGTTCTATGAAAGAAGTTTACAGCAATATAATCTTATCTTAAGAAACAAGAAAAATCTCAAATAAACAACTTTACCTTACACCTTAAACAATTAGAGAAAGAAGAACAACCAAAACGTAAAGTTAGTAGAAAGAAACAAATAAAGATCAAAGAAGAAATAAAATAGAGATGATGAAAACAATTGCAAATGTCAATGAAACTAAAAGCTGGTTTTTTGAAAAGACAAACTAAATTGATAAACCTTTAGCCAGACTCATCAAGAAAGAAAAGGGAGACGACTGAAATCAATAAAATTAGCAATGAAAAAGAGGAACTTAAAACTGACTCCACAGAAATAGCAAGGAGCAGGAGACTATTATGAGGAACTGTATGCCAATAAAATGGGCAAACTGGAAGAAATGGACAAATTCTTAGAAAGACACCATCTCCCAAGAAAGAACAGGTATTTCTCCAAAGAAGACATCAGTTCAGTTCAGTCGCTCAGTCGTGTCCGATTCTCCACGACCCAATGAATCACAGCACGCTAGGCCTCCCGGACCATCACCAACTCTCGAGCTTACTCAAACTCATGTCCACCGAGTCGGTGATGCCATCCAGCCATCTCATTCTCTGTCGTCCCCTTTTCCTCCCTTCCCCAATCCCTCCCAGCATCAGACTCTTTTCCAGTGAGTGAACTTTTCGCATGAGGTGGCCAAAGTATTGGAGTTTCAGCCTCAGCATCAGTCTTTCCAAAGAACACCCAGGACTGATCTCCTTTAGAATGGAGGTTGGATCTCCTTGCAGTCCAAGGGACTCTCAGGAGTCTTCTCGAACACCACAGTTCAAAAGCATCAATTCTTCAGCACTCAGCTTTCTTCACAGTCCAACTCTCACATCCATACATGACCACTGGAAAAACCATAGCCTTGACTAGACAGAACTTGGTTGGCAACGCAATGTCTCTGCTTTCTCATATGCTATCTAGGTTGGTCATAACTTTCCTTCCAAGGAGCAAGCACTTTTTAATTTCATGGCTGCAATCAGCATCCACAGTGATTCAGGAGCCCAAAATAATAAAGTCTGACACTGTTTCCACTGTATCCCCATCTATTTCCCATGAAGTGATGGGACCAGATGCCATGATCTTAGTTTTCTGAATGTTGAGCTTCAAGCCAACTTTTTCACTCTCCTCTTTCACTTTCATCAAGAGGCTTTTGAGTTCCTCTTTACTTTCTGCCATAAGGGTGGTGTCATCTGAATATCTGAGGTTATTGATATTTCTCCCGGCAATCTTGATGCCAGCTTGTGCTTCTTCCAGCCCAGCGTTCCTCATGATGTACTCTGCATATAAGTTAAATAAGCAGGGTGACAATATACAGCCTTGACGTACTCCTCCGATTTGGAACCAGTCTGTTGTTTCATGTCCAGTTATAACTGTTGCTTCCTAAACTGCATACAGGTTTCTCAAGAGGTAGGGCAGGTGGTCTGATAGTCCCACCTCTTTCAGAATGTTCCAGTTTATTGTGATCCACACAGTCAAAGGCTTTGGCATAGTCAATAAAGCAGAAATAGATGTTTTTCTGGAACTCTCTTGCTTTTTCCATGTTCCAGCGGATGTTGGCAATTTGATCTCTGGTTCCTCTGCCTTTTCTAAAACCAGCTTGAACATCTGAAAGTTCACGGTTCACATATTGCTGAAGCCTGGCTTGGAGAATTTTGAGCATGACTTTACTAGCGTGTGAGATGAGTGCAATTGTGCGGTAGTTTGAGCATTCTTTGGCATTGCCTTTCTTTGGGATTGGAATGAAAACTGACATATAGATAGCTTTTAAGCACACGAAAAGATGGCCAAGATTGCCCATTATTAGAGAAATGCAAATCAAAACTACAATGAGATATCACCTTACACTGGTCAGAACTGTTGTAGTTCAGTTGCTCAGTGGTGTCCGACACTTTGTGACCCCATTGACTGCAGCACCTTTCTGACCCCATGGACTGCAGCACACCAGATTTCCCTGTTCGTCACCATCTCCCAGAGCTTGCTCAAACTCATGTCCATCGAATCGGTGATGCCATCCAACCATCTGGTCCTCTGTCATCCCCTTCTCCTCCTGCTTTCAATCTTTCCCAGCATCAGGGTCTTTTCTTATGAGTTGGCTCTTCACATCACGTGGCTGAAGTATTGGACGTTCAGCTTCAGCATCAGTCCTTCCAATAATTATTCAGAATTGATTTCCTTTAGGATTGACTGGCTGTCCTTGCAGTCCAAGGGATTCTCAAGAGTATTCTCCAGCACCACAGGTCAAAAGCATCAATTCTTTAGTACTCAGCCTTCTTTATGGTCCAACTCTCATATCCATACATGACTACTGGAAAAAGCATAGCCTTGACTATATGCATCTTCATTGGCAAAGTACTGTCTCTGCTTTTCAATATGCATCTTGGTTTGTCATAGCTTTTCTTCCAATGAGCAAGCATCTTTCAATTTCAATAACTGAATTAATTTCAATACTGGTGAGAATGAACATCATCAAAAAATCTACATGCAATAATTGCTGGAGAGGGTGTGAAAAAAGGGAATTTTATTGCACTGTTGGTAGGAATGTAAACTGATATATCCACTATGGAAGACAGTATGGAGATTCTTGTAAACCTGGGAATAAAACCACCATATGATCCAGCAAAGAAATAGAGGAAAACAATAGAATGGGGAAGACTAGAGATCTCTTCAAGAAAATTAGAGATACCAAGGGAACAGTACTTCATGCAAACATGGGCACTATAAAGGACAAAAATGGTATGGACCTAAAAGAAGCAGAAGATATTAAGAAGAGGTGGCAAGAATACACAGAAGAACTGTACAAAAAAGATCTTCACAACCCAGATAATCACAATGGTGTGATCACAAACCTAGAGCCAGACATCCTGGATGTGAAGTCAAGTGGGCCTTATGAATCATCACTATGAAGAAAGCTAGTGGAGGTGATGGAATTACAGCTGAGCTATTTCAAATCCTGAAAGATGATGCTGTGAAAGTGCTGTACTCAATATGTCAGCACATTTGGAAAACCCAGCAGTGGCCAAAGGACTGGAAAGTGTCAGTTTTCATTCCAATCCCAGAGAAAGGCAATGCCAAAGAATGCTCAAACTACCACACAGTTGTACTCATCTTACACGCTAATAAAGTCATGCTCAAAATTCTCCAAGCCAGGCTTCAACAGTATGTGAGCTGTGAACTTCCAGATGTTCAAGCTGGATTTAGAAAAGGCAGAGGAACCAGAGTTCAAATTTCCAACATCTGTTGGATCACTGAAAAAGCAAGAGAGTTCTAGAAAAACATCTACTTCTGCTTTATTGACTATGCCAAAGCCTTTCACTGTGTGGACCACAACAAACTCTGGAAAATTCTTAAAGAGATGGGAATATAAGACCATCTGACCTGCCTCTTGAGAAATCTTGAATGCAGGTCATGTAGCAACAGTTATAA
Organism: Moschus berezovskii; assembly: GCF_049115385.1. Lineage (NCBI taxonomy): Eukaryota > Metazoa > Chordata > Mammalia > Artiodactyla > Moschidae > Moschus > Moschus berezovskii. The sequence continues at coordinate 61,699,845 of NC_142488.1, read as the reverse complement.
CTGGACATGGAACAACAGACGGGTTCCAAATAGGAAAAGGAGTACGTAAAGGCTGTAGGTATGTTGTCACTGTGCTTCTTTAACTTGTATGCAGAGTACATCATGAGAAACACTGGGCTGGATGAAGCACAAGCTGGAATCAAGATTGCTGGAAGAAGTATCAGTCACCTCAGATATGCAGATAACACCACCCTTATGGCAGAAAGCGAAGAAGAACTAAAGAGCCTCTTGAGGAAAGTGAAAGAGGTGAGTGAAAAAATTGGCTTGAGGCTCAACATTCAGAGAACTAAGATCATGGCATCTGGTCCCATCACTTCATGCCAAATAGATGTGGAGACAGTACAAACAGTGACAGATTTTATTTTGGGGGACTCCAAAATCACTGTGGATAGTGACTGCAACCATGAAATTAAAAGATGCTTGCTCCTTGGAAGAAAAATTATGACCAATCTAGACAGTAAATTAAAAACAGAGACATTACTTTGCCAACAAAGGTCCGTCTAGTCAAGGCTATGGTTTTTCCCGTGGTCATGTATGGATGTGAGAGTTGGACTGTGAAGAAAGCTGAGTACCGAAGAATTGATGCTTTTGAACTGTGGTGTTGGAGAAGACTCTTGAGAGTCCCTTGGACTGCAAGGAGATCCATCCAGTCCATCCTCAAAGAGATCAGTCCTGAATATTCATTGGAAGGACTCGATGCTAAAGTTGAAACTCCAATACTCCACCTGATGCGAAGAGCTGACTCACTGGAAAAAACTCTGATTATGGGCAAGATTGTAGGCGGGAGAAGAAGGGGACAACAGAAGATGAGATGGTCGGATGGCATCAACAACTCAGTGGACGTGAGTTTGAATAAACTCTGGGAGGTGGTGATGGACAGGGATGCCTGGCGTGCTGTAGTCCATGGGGTTGCAAAGAGTCAGACATGACTGAAAAACTGAACTGAATCCCACTACTAGGCATATATCCTGAGGAAACTAAGATTGAAAAAGACACATGTACCCCAACATTCATTGTAGCACTATTTACAACAACTAGGTCATGAATCAATCTAGTTGTCCATGGATGGATGAACGGATAAAGAAGCTGTGGTACAGATATACAATAGAATATTACTCAGCCTCACAAAGGAATGCATTTGAGTCAGTTCTAATGATATAGATGAACCTAGAGCCTTTTATACATAATAAAGTAAGTCAGAAAGAGAAAAACAAATAACATATATTAACAAACATATATGGAATCTAGAAAGACAGCATTGATGAACCTATGTTCAGGGCAGCAATGGAGACACAAACAGAGAAAAGACTTATAGACACAGCTATTGGGGGAGGAAGGAGAGGGTAGGGAGAATCAGAGAGTAACATGGAAACAAATACACTACCAAATGTAATACAAATAGCCAGTGGTAGCTTTCTGTATGACTCAGGGAACTCAAACCAGGACTATGTAATAACCTAGAGGAGCGGGGTAGGGTGGGAGGTGGGAGGGAGCTTAAAGAAGGAGAGCACATATGTATACCTATGTCAGATTCATGTTGATGTGGGGCAGAAACCAATACAATATTGTAAAGCATTTATCCTTCAATTAAAATAAATAAAATTTTAAAAACTCCTAGAGGAAAATTGGCAGAACAATCTTTGACATAAATCACAGCAATATCTTTCTCAATCTGTCTCCCAGAATAATGGAAATAAAAAGAAAATAAACAAATGGGACCTACTTAAACTCAAAAGCTTTTGCACAGCAAAGGAAACAATAAACTAAATGAAAAGACAACCCACATATTGGAGAAAATATTTGCAAATGATATGACAGTTAAGGAATTAGTCTCCAAAATTTACAACAGCTCATGATGCTTAACAGCGTCAAAACAAACAACCCACTCAAAAAATGGGCAGAAGACCTAAATAGACATTTTTCCAAAGAAGACAGATGGCCAAGAGGCAAATGCAAAGATGTTCAACACTGTTAATTATTAAAGAAATGCAGACTGAAACTACAATGAGATATGACCTTGCAATCACACTCTTAGGCATATATCTAGAGAAAAACATGATCAAAAAGATACATAAACCCCAATGTTCATTGCAACACTGTTTACAATAGCGAGGACAAGCAAGCAAATGTCCACCAACAGAGGAATAGATAAAGAAGATGTGGCACATAAATACAATGGACTATTCAGTTCAGTTCAGTTCAGTTCAGTTGCTCAGTTGTGTCTGACTCTTTGCGACCCCATGAATCACAGCACGCCAGGCCTCCCTGTCCATCACCAACTCCTGGAGTTCACTCAAACTCATGTCCATCGAGTCGGTGAGGCCATCCAGCCATCTCATCCTCTGTCGTCCCCATCTCCTCCCACCCCTAATCACTCCCAGCATCAGAGTCTTTTCCAGTGAGTCAACTCGTCGCATGAGGTGGCCAAAGTATTGGAGTTTCAGCTTTAGCATCAGTCCTTCCAATGAACACCCAGGATTGATCTCCTTTAGAATGGACTGGTTGGATCTCCTTGCAGTCCAAGGGACTCTCAAGAGTCTTCTCCAGCACCACAATTCAAAAGCATCAATTCTTCAGCGATCAGCTTTCTTCATAGTCCAACTCTCAACGAAATAATGCCATTTGCAGCAACATGGATGAATCTAGAGTGTCATACTGAGTGAAGTAGTCAGAGAAGGAGAAATATTGTATGTCATCCTTTATATGAGGAATCTAAAAAGAAATGATACAAATGAACTTACAAACCGGAAACAAACTCAGAGACTTCAGGAATGAGCTTATAGTTGCCAGGTGGAAGGCTGGAGGAAAGGAATAGTTAGGGAGTTTGGGTTGGGCATGTACACACTGTGATATTTAAAATGGATAAACAACAAGGACCTTTTCTATAGCACATGGAAATCTGTTCAATGTTATGTGGTAGCCTGGATAGGAAGGGGTTTGGGGAAAATGGATACATGTATATGTATGGCTGAGTTCCCTCGCTGTTCACCTGAAACTATCACAACATTGTTTGTTGGTTAGCTATACCCCAATACAAAATAAAAAGTAAAAAAAAAAAAAAGAATATACCATTTTGTGTCATTAAGCAATTTATTTTGTTAAGTTCTTTATCTGAAAAGGGGGATGATATCACCCACTTTAATACACCATTATTAGGATCCAATGAGAAGTACATAAACTTCCTAGCAACACTACTCCCCTCACCCAAACACCCTTATAACTCTAAACCACAATATTTTTTTTGCTTAGCTTCTAACATCCGATTTTCTCAAAGATAACCTGCAGGATGGTAAAAACAATGGGTAGATACCATTCAGGAGTCCAGTCCAAAGCAGTTCTTTAGCTTCTTGTATTCTTTCGCAAAAGTCTTATCTAACATGAAATCCTTAATTACCTGTTTCCCTTGTTCCCTTGTTGATCTTCTAGGTACAAAGATATGCTAGAGTATATGTATAACATTGTCTTTAAGATTTCATGCTGTAGAGCGATACATTAGATAACAGTGCTACAACCAAAGATTGCAGAAATTATTCTAATGATAACCCTTATGGGAGACACACTGTTTCAGAGTCAGACACCTTGGGTCAGAATTCCATTTTCACCCTGTCTTGCTATATAATCTTGGCAAAGATGCTTCACTTTTTTCAGTTTCAGTTTCCTCTTCTGAAAAATTGGAATAATATCTACTTCCTAATGTTTCTGCAAGGATTAAATGAGATAATACATGTAAAGGGCAAAGCACAACGCTTGGCACACAGATGTTCAATAATGGGTTGTCAGTTTTATTATAATATCACCTTGATATGATCAAGAGTATTATATATAGCACCAATGCACTGTTCTCCTTACAGACTATATCCTTCATAGAGTGAAGGCTTGAGGGCTCAAACCAGGGTATCTAAGCTAAAATAGGAAGTATCCATTTGTTTTCTTCATCAAATATTACTGATACCACACCACTTGTGCCCAGATAAGTAGTTAAAATTCTCTTATTACATCAGAGTAAGATTCTGGGAACCATGATATAACAGTGTCTAAATCTGGTGTCTCATAAAATGTCTCCATCTCATGTAGCATGAAGTTCAAGTTCATTGATTCAGACCAGATGGAAATGCAATACATTTCCAAAATTAGCCACCTTAACTACTGCCAGATCTTTATAAAATATAAATAGCCATGGATATTATGCAAATGCCTGGGTGTTTAACAGATCCACCTAGCTAGCATGAATTACCCTAAGACTTCATGTGAGCAGTTAATGCTAACGATGGTTACACCTCAATTTCTTAAAATCACAAAATTAAAATTTTACTAGCACCATTTTCATTTGGATGGTGGTCAAGAACACATTGGACTTCCCTGATGGCTCAGCTGGTAAAGAATCCGCCTGCAATGCAGGAGACCTGGGTTCGATCCCTGGGTTGGAAAGATCCCCTGGAGAATGGAAGAGCTATCCACTCTAGTATTCTGGCCTGGAGAATTCCATGAACTATACAGTCCATGGGGTCTGTACACATTATACAAAGAAAAGAACACATTATATAAAGAAAAGTCAAGAGTACTCAATGAAAGAGATTGAGTTATTATGTAATCCTAGCCCATGGTAATAGCCCTATAGAACTATGCTTATAGTCAAATTAACTGACTCAACACAAGTGATGTTTTCCTGCTCTAATAGTCTGTCATCTTAACTCTGTTGTTGTTGTTCAGTCGCCAAATCATGTCCGACTCTTTGCGACCCCACAGACTGCAGCACGCCAGGCCTCCTTGCTCCTCATTCATACAAATAAATGAAAGTTATAATACAAAAATTAATATAAAATGTTATATAATGGCACATATGGGCTTTTCTCAATGCGGGAGACCCGGGTTAAATCCCTGGGTCGGGAAGATCTCCTGGAGAAGGAAATGGCAACCTGCTCCAGTATTCTTGCCTGGAAAAACCCATGAACGTTGGAGCCTGATAGGCTACAGTCTACGGGGTCACAAAGGGTCGGACCCGACTGAGTGACTTCACTTCATGGGCTTCTCTGGGGGCTCAGACAGTAAAGAATCTGCCTGCAATGTGGTAAATCTCAATTCAGTCTCTGGGTCAGGAAGATCCTCTGGAGAAGGGAACGGCTACCCACTCCAGTATTCTTGCCTGGAGAATTTCATGGACAGAGGAGCCTGGAGGGGTATATAGTCCATGGGGTTGCAAAGAACTTGACACGACTGAGGAACTAACACTTTCACACTTTTTCACTATATATTATGGCGCAGTCTTCTTCTATATCCCTACCACATGCAATGCCTTAGGAAATTTCAATGATATATGAGAAATGAAGATGTGAGTAGTAGTAATAGTAATAGGGGTAGGGGTGATGCTAGTGATAGTAATATTAAACTTATTTCAACCTCCTTTGAGCCATATCTTTTTATAAATATTTAACAAGCATAAACTCATTTAATCTTTACAACAACACTAAAACTAAGGTACTCATTACCTCCACTTTGTAGAAAAGGAAGATGAGCCACAGAAAAGTGACGTGCCTTAACCACTGAGAATCAGAATTCAAACCTACATTTTCAGCTCAGAATCACTATACAAAAAGAAAATAGCAGAAGAACACTAGACCAGAAATTCCTTTTCCAGCCAAGATGGAATAAAGAGGACCAGATTTATTCCCCTTACTTAAACAACTGAAAATCAGTGGGGGAGGGGATATAAAACAAGATTTTTTATCAGATATTGATAACAAGTAGAATAGGACTGTGATCCCCCTCAAAAGGGAAATGAACAAGATAAGTGCAATTATTGTCCCAGTTTACTGTGTGAAGGCAGTTTCCTGGTCATGGTACAAGGACAGGGAATTTAAGCAAAGCCCAGTGGACTCAATGAGTTGAAAAGCCGGATATTAGAATACAGACGAATCAATATGGTTTGAAACTGTACAGGATAGAGGTAAGGGAGCTACACAGAGTGTGACCTCCAGAGATCTATAAAGACAGCATTCTTCAGTCTTTGTCTAATTACCAAACTATATATGCATGCGGAGAAAGCAACAGCACCCCACTCCAGTACTCTTGCCTGGAAAATCCGATGGATGGAGGAGCCAGGTAGGCTGCAGTCCATGGGGTTGCTAGGAGTCGGACATGACTGAGCGACTTCACTTTCACGTTTCACTTTCATGCACTGGAGAGGGAAATGGCAACCCACTCCAGTGTTCTTGCCTGGAGAATCCCAGGGACGGAGGAGCCTGGTGGGCTGCCATCTATGGGGTCACACAGAGTTGAACATGACTGAAGCGACTTAGCAGCAGCAACAGCAGCATATATGCATGAGAGGAATCTACTCAAAGCTAGGGATCAAACCATCAGAAAAGAATAGGGGGAATGACCTTTAGGACAGTGGTATATGGAGCCTGACAGACTGAATACTCAGCTAAAGAATCTTAATTGGTGACAATTATAAAAAAGCAACAACCACTAAAACTCTCTGGAAATTGTCCTAAGTGTGTGCTTAGTTGTTCAACTGAGTTCAACTCTTTCTGACCCTTTGGACTGTAGGCCAACAGGCTCTTCTGTCCATGGGATTCTTCCGGCAAGAATACTGGAGTGGATTGCCATTTCCATCTACAGGGGATCTTCCCAAACCAGTGAATAAATCCTCATCTATGTCTCCTGCATTGCAGGCAAATACTTTACCTGCTGAGTCATTGGGGAAGCCCCAGAAATTGTCCTAAGAGCACATAGCAAATGAAGAAACATGTCTTCCAGAAAAATCTACTAACTTTCATAAGAACAATGAAAATGTGTGGCACATTAGACAAGATACCTTGCTCTCCCCAAACCCCTGAGTTCCCCAGCTCAGTGTAATAGAAACTCTATTCTGGCAGTCAACAAAACAAAACTCTCTCTTCCCTCAGCTCACAACCTAGAATTACAGTGTCACATGTGGTAGGGGAAAATTGTTCATATTAATCATCTCCTAATCCCGTGCTTCAGAAGTTCTAATCTAAGTGGGTATGACTGAAAGGTCTGGAAACCCCTCCCTCCACCCAGGTACCACTCTTAGGACAGAGGCTCTACTCCAGAAAGGGCAGGCCAAGAATATTGAGCCTCAAATGCCCACATCTCAGGTAACTTATAAAGTGAGGTTCTACATAAGCCAAGAGGTTCAAAAGCTACTACCCTCATCCAGCACACCATTAGTGAATCAAGGATATAACCAAGACAGAAGTAGGTCACCATCTCAAACTCTTATTCTAGAGGAATGGTACAGATGTTTTTCCCAGGGGCACAGGAAGGCCATAGAATAGAGGATTCCATAATTATCCCTGAGGGAACTGTCTATATTTGGAATACACCACGAGTAAGTTTTAGCCTTTAGAGCCCTTAGAAAACAAAGGAGATTTTGATTATGAGCATTTAAGAAGGGGCTGGTTGCTCCATGATAGTAAATTTTATGCCCCACGACATTGTCAAAAATAGTAAAACAACCAGATGGCAACTAATAGCAATAATAGCTGATTATGAAACAGATCCACACACAATAAACTGTGGAAAATTCTGAAAAAGATGGGCATACCAGACCACCTGACCTGCCTCTTGAGAAACCTATATGCAGGTCAGGAAGCAACAGTTAGAACTGGACATGGAACAACAGACTGGTTTCAAATAGGAAAAGGAATACGTCAAGGCTGTATATTGTCACCCTGCTTCTTTAACTTATATGCAGAGTACATCATGAGGGATGCTGGGCTGGAAGAAGCACAAGCTGGAAACAAGATTGCCGGGAGAAATATCAATAACCTCAGATATGCAGATGACACCACCCTTATGCCAGAAAGTGAAGAACTCAAAAGCCTCTTGATGAAAGTGAAAGAGGAGGGTGAAAAAGTTGGCTTAAAGCTCAACATTCAGAAAACTAAGATCATGGCATCTGGTCCCATCACTTCATGGGAAATAGAAGGGGAAACAGTGGAAACAGCCTCAGACTTTATTTTTGGGGGCTCCAAAATCACTGCAGATGGTGATTGCAGCCATGAAATTAAAAGACTCTTACTCCTTGGAAGGAAAGTTATGACCAACCTAGACAGCATATGAAAAGCAGAGATATTACTTTGCCAACGAAGGTCCGTCTAGTCAAGGCTATGGTTTTTCCAGTGGTCATGTATGGATGTGAGAGTTGGACTGTGAAGAAAGCTGATCGCTGAAGAATCGATGCTTTTGAACTGTGGTGTTGGAGAAGACTCTTGAGAGTCCCTTGGACTGCAAGGAGATCCAACCAGTCCATTCGAAAGGAGATCAGTCCTGGGTGTTCATTGGAAGGACTGATGCTAAAGCTGAAACTCCAATACTTTGGCCACCTCATGCGAAGAGTTGACTCACTGGAAAAGAGTCTGATGCTGGGAGGGATTGGGGGCAGGAGAAGAAGGGGACGACAGAGAATGAGATGGCTGGATGGCATCACCGACTCGATGGACATGAGTTTGAGTGAACTCCAGGAGTTGGTGATGGACAGGGAGGCCTGGCGTGCTGTGATTCATGGGGTTGCAAAGAGTTGGACACGACTGAGTGACTGAACTGAACTGAACTGAAATGACTGATGAAACAGATAACAGAAAGATCAGAGTAAAACATTGTCAAATAGGGCCCAGCTATAAAATCACTGTCTCCCATGTTGACTACGCACATACCAAATATCACACTTCACACTTTTAGGGAAATAAATTTCACTGTACTAGTACAGCCAACGGAGAAGGCAATGGCAAGCCACTCCAGTACTATTGCCTAGAAAATCCCATGGATGGAGGAGCATGGTAGGCTGCAGTCTGCTAAGGGTTGGACACGACTGAGCGACTTCACTTTCACTTTTCACTTTCATGCATTGGAGACGGAAATGGCAACCCACTCCAGTGTTCTTGCCTGGAGAATCCCAGGGATAGGGAAGCCTGGTGGGCTTCCGTCTATGGGGTCACACAGAGTCGGACACGACTGAAGTGACTTAGCAGTAGCAGCAGCAGTACAGCCAAATCACTAAACAAATAAACAAAAAACAGCAAAACCTGGAAGGGGAGAAGCTGTAGTCAATATTCATATTATTACAATATATCATCTAAAATTCCAGTTTTCAACAAAAAATTACAAGACATGCAAAGAAATAGGAAAGTGTGACTCTACAGAAGAAAAAAGTAGGCAATGGAAAGTATCTTTGAAAGGGCTCAGATATTGGACTTAGCAAATAAAGTTTTCAAAGCAGATAGTGTAAATGTTTAAAAACTTAAAAGGAAATTATGGTTAAAGAAGTAAAGGAAGCAATCATAACAACTCTTCAAGTATAGAATCTAATTAAAATATATAAATTATTTTTTAAAAAGAAAACAACCAAACAAAATCTCTAGAATTGAAAAGTACAGTAATTTGAAGTGAAAAATTCACTAGAAGGGCTCAATAATATTGATAGATTTGATTAACAGAAGAAAGAATCAGTGAACTTGACGTAAGATCAACAGATTATACAATCTAATGAACAGAGAATGAAGAAAAATGAGCAGAGCCTCAGATTAATACAGGATTCCCTTAGAAACAATAGCACATATATAACGGAGTAACAGATAAGAAGCAGGAGAGAGAAGAGAGGGGCAGAAAAAATATTAGAAGAAATAATGACTGAAAACTTCCCAAGTTTGGTGAAAAACATTAACATCCAGGTACATGAACTTCAAGGAACTCTTAAATAAAGGATATTCAAACCCAAGAAGCAAATCATAACAAAAAATGCTGAAAGACAATGAAAAAGTTAAAATCTTAAAAGCTGAAAGAGAAAAACAACTCATCACATTCAAGGGAACCCAATAAGCTTAACAGCAGAAATTCTATCAAAGACAATGAAGGCCAAAAGGCATTAAGATAGTACTTTCAAAGTAATGAAAGAAAATAAAAACTGTCACCCAACAATGCTTCATCAAGAGAAACTATCTTTCAAAACTAAAGATAAAATAAACAGATACTGAAAGAATTCATTGCTAGCAGATCTGCCTTATAAAACACTAAAAGTTATTCAGGGTGAAGGAAACTGACCTATGATGGTGATTTGATCCCACAAGAAAAAGACACAGAGCTCTGGTAAACGTAATTATACGATTATAAATGACAGTATATATTTTCCTCCTTTCTTTTAATTAATTTGTTTGAAACAATATGTGTATTATTCAATTGATGGGAATATAAAATATAGAAATATAATAAATTTGACAATAACAGCACCATAGTGTTAGGTAAGAACTAACTCTATTGAAATAAGGAAATAACACCAAAAGGTAACTTTAATCTATAACAAAAAAGTGACAAGAACCAGAATGGTAGTAGGAAGGTAAATATTATAAATTCTTTAAACATATACTTACTCTCTTTTATTTTGTCCAATTCTAAACAGTGGAAACAGTGACAGACTTTATTATTGGGGATCCAAAATCACTGCAGATGGTGACTGCAACCATGAAATTAAAAGACATTTACTCCTTGGAAGGAAAATTATAATCAACCTAGAGAGCATATTCGGAGAAGGCAATGGCAAGCCACTCCACTACTCTTGCCTAGAAAATCCCATGGATGGAGGAGCATGGTAGGCTGCAGTCCGTGGGGTCGCTAAGGGTCGTACACGACTGAGCGACTTCACTTTCACTTTTCACTTTCACACATTGGAGAAGGAAATGGCACCCCACTCCAGTGTTCTTGCCTGGAGAATCCCAGGGACGGGGGAGCCTGGTGGGCTGCCGTCTATGGGGTCACACAGAGTCGGACACGACTGAACTGACTTAGCTGACTTAACAGACAGCATATTAAAAACAGAGACGTTACTTTGCCAACAAAGGTTCATCTAGTCAAAGCTATGGTTTTTCCAGTAGTCATGTATGCACGTGAATGTTGGATGATAAAGAAAGCTGAGTGCCAAAGAATTGATGCTTTTGAACTGTGGTGTTGGAGAAGACTCTTCAGAATCCCTTGGACTGCAAGGAGATACAACCAGTCCATCCTAAAGGAAATCAGTCCTGAATATTCATTGGAAGGACTATGTTGAAGGTGAAACTCCAATTCTTTGGCCACGTGATGTGAAGAGCTGACTCATTTGAAAAGACCCTGATGCTGGGAAAGATTGAAGGTGGGAGAAGAAGGGGACAACAGAGGATGAGATGGTTGGATGGCATCACCGACTCAATGGACACGAGTTTGAATAAACTCTGGGAGTTGGTGATGGATGGGGAGGCCTGGTGTACTGCAGTCCATGGGGTCACAAAGAGGCAGACATGACTGAGCAATTGAACTGAACTTATGCAATATAAATTATATAAGGTAATAAATACAATAATATGTTGGGTTGGTAACATATACAGATATAGTATGAAAAACAACAATAGCACAAAAGGGGAGGAGCTGTATATAGGTCAAGTGTCTAAATTTCACAGAAATTAAATTTGTAAAAACATGAACTGGATTATGATAAATTAAGATTTATATGGTAAGCTCCAGAATAAAAAATGGGAAAGGAACTGAAAAATAGTTTTTAAGAAATAATAAAAGTAATTAAATGTTATACTAGAAAATATTCACTCAATGTAAAAGAAAGCTTCAAAAGCCAACAGAGGGGAGAAAGAGACAAGACATATAGAAAACCACAACTAAAGTACTAGGTGTAAATCCAACTATACCAATTATGAGTGGTTTAAACAACCGAGTCAAAAGTCAGAGATTGTCAGATTGTGTTAAAAATAAGATTCAAGGAAATGCTGTTTTGAGAACATATATTTTAGATTCAAAGTTTAACATTAATCAAAAATAAAAGAATGGAAAAGATATGTCATGGAAACAGCAACTAAAGAAAATTTGGAGTGGCTACGTTAATATCCAATAAAATAAACTTTAACACAATAAATTTACATTGCTTAAGGTAATGTAGGGATATTTGGTAGGGATATTATTTAACAACAAAAGGGCCAATACATCAGGAAGACATAATTATAAACTATCTGTGTACATAAAAACAAGACCCCCAAATACATGAAGATTAATCTCACAGTATTAAAGCGAGAATTAGACAATTCAACAATAACAGCCAACTTCAGTACCCCATTGTTAATAGTTATTAAAACAACTAGGCAGAAGATCAACAAGGATATAGAATGATTGACCAAAACTAAGAACCAAATAAATCTTAACAGGCATTGATAGAACACTACCCAACAAAAGAATATATATTCCACTCAGCAACCCCAGGGACAACGGAGCCTGGTGGGCTGTCGTCTGTGTGGTCGCACAGAGTTGGACACGCCTGAAGTGACTTAGCAGCAGCAGCAGCAAGTGTTATATTAGGCCATAAAACAGGCCTCAACAAATTTAAAAGGACATATACAAAGTATGTTCTCTGAAAAGATTGGAGTGAAATAGAAATCAGTAACAAATTTGGGAAAGTCACAAATATGTGGACATTAAAACCACACTTCTAAATAATCCATGAGGCAGTTAAGAAATCACAATTCAAATTACAAAATTCTGAGACTTATAAAATAAAAATGCCATCATAACTTGCAGGAAGCAGCTAGAGGGAAATTTATAGCTTTAAGTGTCTATATAAGAAAAAATGATCTCAAATCAATAACCCTCTACCTTAAAACCCTAGAAAAACAAGAATAAACTAAACCCAAAGCAAGCAGAAGAAAGGAAATGATGTAGTGAATAGAAAACAATAGAGAAAATCAATAACACCAAAAGTTGGTTATTTGAAAAGATCTACAAAGTTGAGAAACCTTTAGCTAGACTGACAAAGCAAAACAAAGACAACAAATTAGTAAAATCCAGAAAGAAAATGGGGACACTATTACTGACCTTATAAAAATGACAAATAGAATTTCTAGAGATTAAAAATAGTATATCTAAAATGAAAATACTGGATGGGATTAACAACAGATTAGACATCGTGGAAAAAGATACATAAACTCAAAGAATAAGGAAGGAAACAATCCAAATAAAGCACAGAAAGAAAAACTATTAAAAATAAAAGAAATGAACAGATCATTGGACTTCCAGAAGGAGATAAAGGCAAAAAAAATACTGGCCAAAAATTTATCATGTATCAAAATTGATAAGCCTGATTAATGATAAAAATGATTAGCGAAGATCAATAAATATCAAGCAAGGCAAAAGACAAAGAGAACTACACTAAGGCATCCATAATCTAAGTTATTTAAACTAGTGACAAAGAGAAAAAGCTAAAAAGCATTCAAATTAAAGGGATATTACATACAGGAACAAATATAAGAATGATCACAGACATCTTATCACAAACGACACTATTCAGAAGACAACAGTGACATTTGTAAAGAGATGAAAGAAAAATATGTCAATTTGGAATTTTTTACCCAGTGAAACTTTCAAAATTGAGTGCTAAATAAAGACTTTTTCAGGAAATTATAAGCTGAGAGAATTCCTCATCAGCAGATCTACTCAATTAAAAAAAATATATATTAAATGAAGCTCTTAGGGTAGAAGAAAAATGACACCAAAAGCAAACTTTGATTTATATAAAGGAATAAAGAGTGCCATAAACAGGAAATATAAAAGACTTTCTATCATTCAAAAAGGAAAACTGCTTAAAAAATAAATGACTAGTAGAGCAAATATAATAATGCATTGTGATGTTTATAGTACATTTAGAAGTAAAATGTATATGAAACTACAAATTATTGGAAGGGAAAAATATTTGTATGGTTCTTATACTACATGTAAAGTAACATAATATTGTTTTGAGGAAGCCTGTAATAAGTGCAACCATCGAAAGCAAAGATAATAAGTCAAGAGTATAGATGAAGTGAAATCATAAAAATTCAACTCCTCCAAAAGAAGGTCAGAATTAGAGAACAGATGGAACAAATACAATACAAATATCAAAATGGTAGATTCAAACCCAAATATAGCCATAATTACAAATATAGCTGAAAATTATCTAAACATTCAAAGCCTTACATTGTCAGATTGGATTAAAAAGCACAAGTAAACTCTTTCCTGTCTATAACAAACCTAATTGAACTATAAATGGTTTACAAATTAAAGGACAAGTTCTAGTTTTGGGCTTACCTTGCGGCTCAGCTGGTAAAGAATCTGCTTGTAATGCAGGAGATCTGGGTTTGATCCCTGGGTTGGGAAGATCACCTAGACAAGGGAAAGGCTACCCACTCCAGTATTCTGGCCTGGAGAATTTCATGGACTGTATAGTCCATGGGGTTGGAAAGAGTCGGACACGATTGAGTGACTTTCACTCACTCACTCTAGTTCTGGCAGAGATAGAGTAAGCCCACTATAATCTATCTCTCCTGCAAATGCAACTAAAAATGATGGGAAAAAACACACAAATATCAAGTGCGTAAACATTAAAAAGTAACCAAAAGCAGGTAGATTTTCTATGAAATAGAGTTAAAGCTTAGACAAGTACCTGCATCAAAGTGATGTCCCATATTTTCTTTTTCTCTTGCAGATTTTCTGAGGGTGAATCCCAGTTGCTCGACTGCACAGCAGAGCATTGGTTTAATAGTTGAAAATTCCAGCAGAAATTCTGTATTACAGGGCAGAGTAATCATAAAAAGGACGACTAGAAGCCAAAGAGTATAGGGGTAATTCTGTTGGATTTTTGTTTTGTTTTCTTTCTAGCAGTTTGCTCAGTCATGGGGTTGTTTCGCAGTGATGACTGTGTGAGCAGCTAAAAAGCCAAGAGATATATCATGTCTTTCTGGCCAGAGGAGCCAATAATAGGAGTATTCATTGCCTCAAGAATTGGCTAATGAAGGATATTCTATACAGGAAAGAGCTGGAGTAAAAGGACCCTCTAATTCTGAAAATGAACTCACACAAGTCCCATTCTCATCTTTAAGCTGTGCAAGTGTAGGAAAGACCCAAAGGATCCAATAAAAGCTTTGAAGAATGAACTCGACTGTGGATGTGACCAGTGATGGATGTAAAGTACGATGCTGTAAAGAGCAATATTTCATAGCGACCCGGAATGTTAGGTCCACAACTCAGTGCAAATTGGAAGTGGTCAAACAGGAAATGGCAAGAGTGAACATCGACATTTTAGCAATCAGTGAACTAAAATGGACTGGAATAGGTGAATTTAACTCAGATGACCATTATATCTACTACTGTGGGCAAGAATCCCTTGGAAGAATTGCAGTAACCATCATAGTCATAGGACAGAATGAACTCTGCTCATTTTCAAGTCAAACCATTCATTATCACAGGAATCCAAGTCTATGCCACAAACAAGAAATATTGAAGAAGCTGAAGTTGAACGGTTCTATGAAGACCTACAAGATTTTCTAGAACTAACACCCAAAAGATGTCCTCTTCATTATAGGGGACTGGAATGCAAAAGTAGATAGTCAAGAGTACCATGGAGTAACAAGCAACTTTGGCCTTGCAGTACAAAACAAAGCAGGTCAAAGGCTAACAGAGTTTTCCCAAGAGAACGCACTGTTCAAGCAAACACCCTCTTCCAACAACACAAGAGAATACTCTACACATGGACAAAACCAGATGGTCAATACCAAAATCAGACTGATTATATTCTTTGCAGCCAAAGATGGAGAAGCTCTATACTGCTGATGCTAAGTCACTTCAGTCGTGTCCGACTCTGTGCGACCCCACAGATGGCAGCCCACTAGGCTCCGCCATCCCTGGGATTCTCCAGGCAAGAACACTGGAGTGGGTAGCCATTGCCTTCTATACAGTCAGCCAAAAAAAAGACCGGGAGCTGACTGTAGCTCAGATTATGAACTGCTTATTGCAAAATTCAGACTTAAATTGAAGAAAGTAGGGAAAACCACTAGACCTAATCAAAACCACTATGATCTAAATCAAATCCCTTACATTATACAGTGGAACTGACAAACAGATTCAAGGGATTAGATCTGGTAGACAGAGTGCCTGAAGAACTATGGACAGAGGTTCCAGACATTGTTCAGGAGACAGGGATCAAGATCATTTGCAATAAAAAGAAATGCAAAAAGTCTGAAGATACCTTACAAATAGCTGAGAAAAGAAGAGAAGCAAAAGACAAATGAGAAAAGGAAAGATTTACCCATTTGAATGCAGAGTTCCAAAGAATAGCAAGGAGAAATAAGAAAGCCTTCCTCAGTGATCAGGGCAAAAAATAGAGGAAAACAATAGAATGGGAAAGAGTAGACATCTCTTAAAGAAAATTAGAAAAAAAAGAAAAAAAAGAAAGCTAGAGATACCAAGGGAACATTTCAGCAAAGATGAGCACAATAAAGGACGGAAATGGTATGGCCCTAAGAGAAGCAGAAGATATTAAGAAGAGGTGGCAAGAATACATAGAAAGACTATACAAAAAAGATCTTCATGACCCAGATAATCACAATGGTGTAACCACAATAGAGTAACCATGGTAGTAACCACTATAGAGCCAGACATCCTGGAATGCATAGTAAAGTGGGCCATAGGAAGCTAGTAGAGGTGATGGAATTCCAGCTGAGCTATTTAAAACCCTAAAAGATGATGCTGTGAAAGTGCTGCACTCAATATGCCAGCAAATTTGGAAAACTCAGAAGTGGCCACAGGACTGGAAAAGGTCAGCTTTCATTCCAATCCCAAAGAAATGCAATGCCAAAGAATGCTCAAACTTCCGCACAATAGCACTCATCATACACTAGTAAAGTAATGATCAAAATTCTCCAAGCCAGGCTTCAACAGTACGTGAACCATGAACTTCCAGATTTTCAAGCTGGATTTAGAAAAGGCAGAGGAAGGAGAGATCAAATTGCCAACATCTGCTGAATCATAGAAAAAGCAAGAGAGTTTCAGAAAAACATCTACTTTTGCTTTATTGTCTATGCCAAAGCCTTTGACTGTGTGGATCACAACAAACTGTGGAAAATTCTTAAAGCGGGACAGATTCATGTCAATGTATGGCAAAACCAATACAATATTGTAAAGTAATTAGCCTCCAATTAAAATTAAAAAAAAAATGAGAGAGAGAGAGATGGGAATACCAGACCACCTGATATGCCTCCTGAGAAATCCGTATGCAGGTCAAGAAGCAACAGTTAGAATTGGACATGGAACAACAGACTGGTTCCAAATCAGGAAAGGAGTATGTCATGGTTGTATATTGTCACCCCGTTTATTTAACTTCTATGCAGAGTACATCATGCGAAATGCAGAGCTGGATGAAGCACAACCTGGAATAAAGATTGCCAGGAGAAATATGAGTAACCTCAGATATGCAGATGACACCACACTTATGGCAGAAAGCGAAGAAGAACTGAAGAGCCTCTTGAGGAAAGTGAAAGAGGAGAGAGAAAAAGTTGGCATCTGGTCCCATCACTTCATGGCAAATAGACAGGGAGACAATGGAAACAATGAGAGACTTTATTTTCTTGGACTCCAAAATCACTGCAGATGGTGACTGCAGCCACAAAATTAAAAGATGCTTGTTCCTTGGAAGAAAAGCTATAACCAACCTAGATAGCATATTAAAAACAAAGACATTACTTTACCAACAAAGGTCCATCTAGTCAAAGCTATGGTTTTTCCAGTAGTCATGCATGGATGTCAGAGTTGGAATATAATGAAAGCTGAGTGCCAAAGAATTGATGCTTTTGAACTGTGGTGTTGGAGAAGACTCTTGAGAGTCCCTTGGACTGCAAGGAGATCCAACCAGTCCATCCTAAAGGAGATCAGTCTTGAATATTCATTGGAAGGACTGATGCTGAAGCTGAAACTCCAATACTTTGGTTACCTGATGCGAAGAACCAACTCATTGGAAAAGACCCTGCTGCTGGGAAAGACTGAAGGTGGGAGGAAAAGGGGACGACAGAGGATGAGATGGCTGGATGGCATCACCAACGCGATGGACATGAGCTTGAGTAGGCTCTTGGAGTTGGTGATGGATAGCAAAGCCTGGCATACTGCAGTCCATGGGGTTTCAAAGAGTTGGACATGACTGAGTGACTTAACTGAATATAAACTAAGATATAAACACTTAGACAAATCCCTGAGAGGCATAAGCATGGAAAAGAAATAAAATGGTAAACTAATAACTTGGAAAACTCAAGTGAGATTAGAACTCCAATCCATAGAAGGCAGGATAAAACTTGTGCCCTGTAACTTGGACATGCTAAGTATCTTCTAAAAATTTATCTAGAGGATAATAATGTGACCCATCTTTTATACAACATAACATTCACAATGTCTAGGATACAATCCAAAATTTGTCAACAAAGAATCAGGAAATGTGATCAATTCTCAAGAGAAAAGTCCATCAAAAGATATCACACCCTATATGATCCAGATGTTGGAATTATCAAACACTTGAAAGTAGCTCATGGGAAACAGATCCTAAGATGACCTCCCAATCATTTTTTTGCCTCATGCTAACCATGGCTTTGTATAATCTTCTACCTTTGAGTCCAGACAGGATCTGTAACTTGATTTTAAGCAACGGTGTATGACAAAGGTGATGGAATACCAATCCCTCAATTAGATTACTTTCTATGGCAAAAGTAATGAGATGTCACTTCAATGATTATGTTGTATTAAATAAGATTCTATCTTAGTGGATAGAGATTCTTTGTGGAGAGAGACTGTTTGTTAGCCTTGAAGATACAGGCTGTTATGATGTGAACTACTTATGGAGAGGGCCATGTGTGGGAGAGAACTGCAAGCTGCAAGGAGCTGAAATCTACCAGCAACCATGTAACTTGGAAGAGGACCCCAAACTCCAAATGAGAATATAGCTCACCTGATACTTTGTTTACAGCCTTGTGAGATCCTGAACAACTAGGCCATGCTCAGACTGCTGATCAACAGAAACTGGGAGTGCATGTTGTTTTAAGCTGCTAAGTATGTGGCAATTTGTTCTGAAGCAACAGAAAATTAATACACAAATATTAAAATTGTGCTCCATGGAGTAAAGGAATAGAGATAGCAGTTTCAGCAGAAAAAAATTAAAAGTATTAACATAAGAAAAAATACAAATTCTAGAACTGAATAATGTAAGATCTCAAAATTTAAAAAACTAAATGGACTCAACAGCACAATGCAAGTGACAGAAGAGTCAACAGACTTTTAAAAAAATATTTTTTTATTTAACTACACTGGGTCTTGGTTGCAGTACGTGGGATCTCTCATTGTAGCATGCAGGATCTTTATTAGTAGAATGCAAAATCTTAGTTGTAGCGTGTGAGATATAATTCCCCACACAGGGACCGAACCTGGGCCCCCTGCACTGGGAATGCAACATTCAAGTCACTAGTCCATCAGGAAAGTCCTAAGATTCAGTGAACTTTAACATATATCAACAGAAATTATCCAGTAAGAGAGACAGAGAGGGGAAAATGTTGAGGGAAAATTAACAAATGCTCAGAGACCTGTGGAACAACATCTAAAGTTCTAACATTCTTGTCACTGGAATCTTAGAAGATGAAGAAAAGGAAATGGGTATAGAAAATACATTTGAAGAAATAATGATAAAAAACTTCTCAAATTTGGTGAAGGCATGTTTATAAGATTCAAGAAGCTCAGCTAACACTAAACATGATAAACTCAAAATTATCCTTAGGCACATCATAACCAAAATGTTGAAAACAACAGATTTTTTAAAAAATCTTGAAAATCAGTCTTTAATTTACCTACTACATATAGGTGGCCAAAAATTAAAAACATATGGATTTCACATAAAAAACCATGGGGGTCAGAAGAAAATTATATTTAATGTACTAAACAGACAGAACTGTGAACCAAGACTTCAATATACAGTGAAACAATCTTTAAAACTAAAGGTGAAATAAAGACATTTTCAGATGAATGAAAACTAAGAGATTACATCATCACCAGTTGATCTGCTCTAAAGGAAATCTTAGATCTTATAATAATAGAAGAGCAACAGAAATAACAAATACCTGGTAAATATTAAAAATTACATTCAAGGTCTTTAATCTTTAAGACTATTAGAAACAATCTAATTTTCCACATGGACATGTAAAATATATAACAATGATAAAAGTGGAGCAGAATAAACAAATTCATATCTATATTACACAAATCCACATCTACAGACATCTATATTATACCTGAAGTGGTACAGTGTTAACTCAAAGTAGACAGTGCAATATTAGGTATGTGAATTGTCAATCATATCAGTTCAGTTCAGTTCCTCAGCTGTGTCCGACTCTTTGTGACCCCATGAACCGCAGCACACCAGGCCTCCCTGTTCATCACCAATTCCCAGAGTTTACCCAAATTCATATCTACTGAGACGGTGATGCCATCCAACCATCTCATCCTCTGTTGTCCGCTTCTACTCCTGCCCTCAATCTTTCCCAGCATCAGGGTCTTTTCAAATGAATCAGCTCTTTGCATCAGGTGGCCAAAGTATTGGAGTTTCAGCTTCAACATCAGTCCTTCCAATGAATATTCAGGATTTATCTCCTTTAGGATGGACTGGTTGGATCTCCTTGCATTCCAAGGGACTCCCAAGAGTTTTCTCCAACACCACAGTTCAAAAGCATCAATTCTTCGGCACTCAGCTTTCTTTATAGTCTGACTCTCACATTCATACATGACTACTGGAAAAACCATATAGAAGCCCAAAACACAAATATGAGATAAAACAAAAACACCAATAGATAAATTAAAATGGGTTATTAAAAACACTCTAATTGGGTAAAGAATCTAACTGCAATGCAGGAGACAGGAGATGTGGGTTTGATCCTTGGGTCGGGAAGACCTCCTGGAGGAAGAAATGGCAACCCACCCACTCCAGTATTCTTGCCTGAAAAAAATCCCATGGACAGAGGAGCCGGTGGGGTCACAAAGTGTCAGACATGGGGTCACAAAGTGTCAGTCCATGGGGTCACAAAGTGTCAGACATGACTGAGTGACTAAGTACACACACACACACAATATTCCAAAAGAAAGCAGAAAATGGGAAATAACAAAGAATAGAGGGAACAATCAGAAAACAATAAACACAGAAATCCAGCCATGCCAATAATTTCATTGAATGTAAATTGTCTAAACATACCTAATAAAGACAGGGATTGTCAAACTAAGAAGCTCACTTTAAATGTAAAGACATATTTAAGTTAAAAATAAAAGGAAGGAAAATTATACACTATGCAAACTCCAATTCAAATAAAGCTTAAGTAGCTATGTTAAAATAAGACAAAGTAGACTTCAGAAGAAAGAATAATAGTAGGGATAAATAAAGACATTATGTTGTGATAAAATGATCAATTTACCACCAAGTCATAACAATCCTGAATATGTATGCAGTTAACAACAGAGCTTCTGAGTACATGAAGCAAAAAGCAATAAAACTGAACAGGATAAATAGGGGAAATTGACAATGATAGTGGGAGATTTTAACATTCTTTTCTCAGCAATCAATAAAACAGGAAGACAGAAAATCAGTAAGGATACAGAACTGAGCAACTCTATTAACCAACTTTACCTAATTGACATTTATAGAACATTCTATCTAGCAAGAGCAGAAGACACAGTCTTTTTACAAGTGCACAAGAAGTATGCACCATGTTAGACCACGTTATGATCCATAAAATGAACCTCAAAAAGTTCATTTAAAAAAAAATTTTGTTAAAAAAAAATACCACACAGACACAACCTAAAAATTTCTCTCTTAACTGTTTTAAGCATACAGTTGAGTAGTGTTAAGTATATTCATGTTGTTGTGCAACAGATCTCCAAAACTTTTTCATCTCGCAAATCTGAAATTCTCCCTTTAACAACTTCCCTTTTACCCTCCCCCTCAGCCCCTGGTAATCACTATTGCACTTTCTGTTTCTAGAAATTTAACTTTTGACACATTTCATAAGTGGAATCATACAGCATTTGCCCTTTTATGACTGGTTTACTTCACTTAGTACAATATCCTTAAAGTCAATCAGTCCTGTAGCATGTGACAGTAGGATTTACTTGATTTTCCTTTTTTAAGATGATGGCTCAACTAAATGGATTTGTAGTTGTATTACATGATCAGATTCCAAACATATTTGGACAATGAATCAAAATCAGTGAAATTATTAATGAATACAATAATCATCAATAATTATTAATGAGTGCAAATTACCATGTTTACATTTCAACAATAATACCACCAACACCACTACCAAAAACAACTATAGCAAGAGTTGTCTTTACTGTGTTCTAGGTCCTATGCTAATATTTTATATGCTCAATTTCTTCAACACTTCTATAAAATAGGTACTTCGCGGAGAGTCGGACACGACTGAGCGACTGAACTGAACTGAACTGAACTGATTATTAGGAACTCTGTTTTATAAACATGAAGACCAAAGTTTAGAGGGTAATATCTTCAGTGCCATACAGATGATAAGTATCTGCACTGAGACTCAAATCTAACTGATCTGCTTCCAAGGCCAAAGCTAATGCTTCTTAGAAAATCAGTTGAACAAATAAATACAGCATGGGGAAATTTCAGGTAATTACAGCTTTAAGACCTCCTCCTCCAATGCATGAAAGTGAAAAGTGAAAGTGAAGTCCTGTCCGACTCTTAGCGACCCCGAGGACTGCAGCCTGCCAGGCTCCTCTGTCCATGGGATTTTCCAGGCAAGAATACTGGAGTGGGTTGCCATTGCCGTCTCCGTTAAGACCTTTAGTTTACCACTATTTTACTCTAAGCATAGGGGCTATAAAACCAACATAATGCTATGTGTCATGGGGTTTTCCTTACTTCTTGAGGTTGAATAATATTCCACTGTATGTATATACAATATTTTATTTATTGATTCATCCATCAATGGAAATCTGGGTCACTTCCACCTGGTGGCTATTGTAATAGTGCTGCTATGAACATTTGGGTGTGCAAATATCTCTTCAAGATCCTTCTTTTGGCTATATATCCAGGAGTTACGATATTGGATCATATGCTAGTTATATTTTTAATTTTTGAGGAAACTCCATGCTGTTTTCCATAGTTGTTGAAGCATTTTACAATACCACCAAAAGTGCACAACAGTTCCAATTTCTCCACAGCGTCACCAATACTTATTATTTCTTTTTTGTATAGTAGCCATCCTAACAGGTGTGACAAAATATTTTTTAGGGATTGAAATCATATAAAGTATGTCCACTAACCACAATGGAATTAAACTAGAAATTAATAACATAGAGATATACAGAAAAAATACTCCACATGTCTGTCTGGAAATCAAACAACAAACATCTAAATAACCCAGGAGTCAAAGGAGAATTCTCAAAGGACTTCTAAAATATTTTGAACTTAATAAAAATTAAACATATCAAAGTTTCTGGGATGTAGTTAAGAACAGTGTGGACAGGGAAAATTACATCATTAAATGCTTATATTAGAAGAGAAGAAAGGACTAAAATTAGTAATCTAAGTGCCCAACATAAATCACTAGATAAAGAAACCAAATTAAATCCAAAGCAAGGAGAAGAAATGATATTAATAGAAGCACAAAGCAGTGAAATTGTCTATTTTCTTTTCAATCAAACCAAAAGGTGGTCCCCTTTGAAAAGATCAATAAAATTGATAAACTTATAGACAGACAGACCAAGAAAATACGAGATAAGACACAAATCATCAACATTAGACATAAAAGGGGGCAATCACTATTGACTTCGCAAACATTAAGGGAATACTACAAATAACTCCATGCATATAAGCTTGACAACTTAGACAAAATGGACAAATTCTTTGAGAAACATAGACTATTAAAGCTCCAAAGATCAAATTGCCAACATCCGCTGGATCATGGAGAAAGCAAGAGAGTTCCAGAAAAACATCTATTTCTGCTTCATTGACTATGCCAAAGCCTTTGACTGTGTGGATCACAATAAACTGGAAAATTCTAAAAGAGATGGGAATACCAGACCACCTGACCTGCCTCTTGAGAAACCTGTATGCAGGTCAGGAAGCAACAGTCAGAACTGTACATGGAACAACAGACTGGTTCCAAATAGGAAAAGGAGTATGTCAAGGCTGTATATTGTCACCCTGCTTATTTAACTTATATGCAGAGTACATCATGAGGAACGCTGGGCTGGAAGAAGCACAAGCTGGAATCAAGATTGCTGGGAGAAATATCAATCACCTCAGATATGCAGATGACACCACCCTTATGGCAGAAAATGAAGAGGAACTCAAAAGCCTCTTGATGAAAGTGAAAGAGGAGAGTGAAAAGGTTGGCTTGAAGCTCAACATTCAGAAAACAAAGATCATGGCATCTGGTCCCATCACTTCATGGGAAATGGATGGGAAAACAGTGGAGACAGTGTCAGACTTTATTTTTTGCAGCTCCAAAATCACTGCAGATGCTGATTGCAGCCATGAAATTAAAAGACGCTTACTCCTTGGAAGGAAAGTTATGACCAACCTAGATAGCATATTAAAAAGCAGAGACATTACTTTGCCAACAAAGGTCCGTCTAGTCAAGGCTATGGTTTTTCCCATGGTCATGTATGGATGTGAGACTTGGATTGTGAAGAAGGCTGATCGCCGAAGAATTGATGCTTTTGAACTGTGGTGCTGGAGAAGACTCTTGAGAGTCCCTTGAACTGCAAGGAGATCCAACCAGTCCATTCTAAAGGAGATCGATCCTGGGTGTTCATTGGAAGGACTGATGCTCAAGCTGAAACTGCAATACTTTGGCCACCTCATGCGACGAGTTGACTCACTGGAAAAGACTCTGATGCTGGGAAAGGTTGGGGGCGGGAGGAGAAGGGGACGACAGAGAATGAGATGGCTGGATGAGTGAACTCTGGAAGTTGGTAATGGACAGGGAGGCCTGGCATGCTGTGATTCATGGGGTCGCGGAGAGTCAGACACGACTGAGCGACTGAACTGAACTGAACTGAAGAAAAATAGATAACCCAAATAGCTATACATTTATTTTAAAAATGATTCTTGAAAAAATCTTTCAACAAGAAACATCTCCAAACCCGGATGTTTTCACTGGTGAATTCTACTGAACATTGAAGGAAGAAATAAGACCAGTTTCACACAAACTTTCAGGAAATACAAAAGAAGGGACAACTTCTCAGCTCACTTTATATGAAACTATTATTATCCTAATACCAAAGCCAAACAAAAACATTATAAACTACAACAAATAATGTGAACATAGATGTAGAAATCTTCAATAAAATATTCAAAAATTAATCAACACAAGTCATCGTAGCAACAGAATAAAAAAGGAAAAGCAGATGATCTTGTCAATAGATTCAAAATAATTTTTACAAAATTCAACATTTATTTTTTTCTTAATTTTTAAATTTTATTTATATTTGGCTATACTGGGTCTTAGTTGCAACATATAGGATCTGCAATCTTCGTTGTGACACGTAGGATCTTTTAGTTGTGGCATATAAACTCTTAGCTGTGGCATGTGAGATCTATTTCCCCAACCAGGGAACGAACCTGGGCCCCATTCATTGGGAGCTCAAAGTCTCAGCCACTGGACCACCAGAAGTCCTTCAACATCTATTCTTGATGAAAATCTTTAAGCAAACTAGGAATAGAAGAAAACGTCTTCAGTTTAATAAAGAGTATAAAAAAAATCTAGAGCTAACAAGATGCTTAATGGTGATTTAATATTTTCTTCCTAAAACCAAGAACAGAATAGGATTTTAAAAGCAAGAAGATAATGCTACCATTTCCACTCACAACTTAGCAGCCATTTCATAGCAGTGATATGCTTCAGTTCAGTTCAGTTCAGTCACTTAGTCGTTTCCGACTCTTTGCGACCCCATGAACCACAGCACGCCAGGCCTCCCTGTCCATCACCAACTCCCGGAGTACACTCAAACACATGTCCATCGAGTCGGTGATGCCATCCAGCCATCTCATTCTCTGCCGTCTCCGTCTCCTCCTGCCCCCAATCCCTCCCAGCATCAGACTCTTTTCCAGTGAGTCAACTCGTCGCATGAGGTGGCCAAAGTATTGCAGTTTCAGCTTTAGCTTAAGTCCATCCAATGAACACCCAGGATTGATCTCTTTTAGAATGGACTGGTTGGATCTCCTTGCAGTCCAAAGGACTCTCAAGAGTCTTCTCCAGCACCACAGTTCAAAAGCATCAATTCTTCGATGATCAGCTTTCTTCACAGTCCAACTCTCACATCCATACATGACCACGGGAAAAACCATAGCCTTGACTAGACGGACCTTTGTTGGCAAAGTAATGTTTCTGCTTTTTAATATGCTATCTAGGTTGGTCATAACTTTCCTTCCAAGGAGCAAGCTTCTTTTAATTTCATGTCTGCAATCAGCATCCGAAGTGATTTTGGAGCCCAAAAAAAAAAGGCCGGCACTGTTTCCCCATCTATTTCCCATGAAGTGATGGGACCAGATGCCATGATCTTCGTTTCCTGAATGTTGAGCTTCAAGCCAACTTTTTCACTCTCCTCTTTCACTTTCATCAAAAGGGCTTTGAGTTCCTCTTCACTTCCTGCCATAAGGGTGTTGTCATCTCCATATCTGAGGTTATTGATATTTCTCCCGGCAATCTTGATTCCAGCTTGTGCTTATGTTTGCTGTCTCCCAAACCTCAGAAGATCATTCTTATAGCCTTGTCTTGGTAAACAACACCACCTCGATCTGGAATGCCTTCTTCTCTTTGAAAACCTTCCTCAAGACTTAATTCCTCCAGGATGGATACAATGATTGATTAATTTGCTCATTCAAAATGTTCAGTACCTAATTATACCTAAGTACTGCAGATATGCCACACACACACAAATCCCCATCCTCAAAGAACAAGCAGAGGTAACCTCACTTTTGTGCTCACATGCATCCCCTATAGCACTCATCGTAATATCAAAAGTATTTAGGTATGGAGCTTCCCCACTAGCTCTGTTAATCATCTTTTATCAAGCACTTATCACAGTGCCCAACATATCAACAAATATTTTACAAATGAGTTTATTATATTAAAAGAATTGAAGATATTAGAAACAGTGATAAAACAAAAGTATAAGTAGACAAGTAGAACACAAATAAAAACTCTTTAATGTACCCAAATAACATATATTTCTATGAAGTATTTTAGAAATAGGAAAAAAGAAAACAGAAAAGTCTCATCAATCTTAAGCAGATATAATTTTTGACTAAGATGGGAAAATAAGACCTGATAGAATAAGGTACAACCCAGTAAACACCCCTCTCTTTTCACCAAGTAGTCACAGCAACAGATGGAATAGGCTTTTACTCTGAAGTATTTTTATGGCAAATCTGTAGATTTCTACTCAGAGTAGCAGAAATGTCCAAGTTACTGTATACACACAACAAAGAACAAATGCTGCCATTGTATGACTTTGTAGTTTATAAAGCACTTTCATGTATATCATCTCATTTAATTCCCACAAAAATCCTGTCAGGTAAGTATTATTGTCTTCCGTTTACAAATGAGGAAACTGGGGCTCAAACAATCACTAATCCAAGATAACATAGTAAGAGAGTAAGAGGCACAACTGGGGTTCTAATTCAGGTGTGCTTGACTATATGAATCTATTGCTCTCTATATAGGCTAAGTGATATAATCGTGGCTTCCAAGAAGTACAGTAAAATGAAATCAATAAATTGCTGACATGATTTTTTTTTAATTTTCTTTCTTTTCCTCTTGATTCTGCAGTCTATTTTCTACTGACCTATCTTCCAGTCGACTAATCTTCTTCTCTTGGGCTGTGTCTAATTCAGTGTTAAACTCATCTATTAAAATTTTTATTTTAGTTATTATAATGCTCAGTTCCAGAATTTCCTTTCTTTCATATGGTATCTATTTTTCTACTGAAATGCTCCATCTTGTCAAGTATTATGAACATATTAAGCATACTTAAGTCTTAGTATCCTAACTCTAAAGCCTTGACCACATATCAAGGCCTCTCTATTGTCTGTTTTTCCTCATAGTGCTCTGACCTGATATTAGGTTGAATTGTGTCCCCCAAAATACACATATTGAAGTCCTACTTCCCATTACCTTAGACTTAACGGACATGA
The DNA here is from genome assembly GCF_049115385.1 of Moschus berezovskii. NCBI lineage: Eukaryota > Metazoa > Chordata > Mammalia > Artiodactyla > Moschidae > Moschus > Moschus berezovskii. Next base: position 61,671,797 of record NC_142488.1, on the reverse strand, counting down.
GTTTAAGCAAACTCTGGGAGTTAGTGAAGGACAGAGAAGTCTGGCGTGCTGTACTCCATGAGATCACAAAAAGTCAGACATGGCTGAGAGACTGACAACAATTACCTTATTTGGAGATAGAGTCTTTACAGAAATAATAAGCTTAAATGAGGCCATTAGGGTGACTCCTAATCCAGTATGACTGGGATCCTTATAAAAGGGAGAGAATTTGGAAAAAGAGATACACATAGAGTCAAGACAATATGAAGAGACATTGGGGAAAGATACTCATCTACAAGCCAAAGAGAGAGACCTGGAACAGAGCCCTTTCTCATAGCCTTCTTTCAAAAGGGACCAACCCTGCCAATATCTTGATACTTTACTTCTAGCATACAAAACTATGAAACAAAGAATTTCTGTTGATTAGATACCCAATCTGTGGTACTTTGTTATGGCAGACCTAGCAAACTCATACTGGTAAGCCTAGTAATTTTTTATTAAATGCCAGACATTGCATGTTAAAAATTAGAGGAACTCTGGATGATACTATCTTCCTCCAGAGAACATTTATTTTTGTTTCTGCCAGGTGATGAAGGACAAATCGCCTTAATACTGCCTGAGATTGAGCTGATTCAAAGCCATGCTTTAGTGTTTGTGAGGAATGGTATTTTTCTAATTCATCCCTACTCCTGGATCCCCTTTGGGGATCCCAACTGAAAACTTGGGGTAATTACCAGGGTCCCTCCTCTTTGGCAATCTCTAAACTCCAATTTCTGTCTCCAGCATTGTGAAATTGCTGAAGGCTCTGCTTAACTACTCAGATTTGTATCTGGCACTTTCTGCTTAACTTCTCAACTTCCTTGCCCTGTACCACTTTACAAATCAGCAAATGACACAAAAGAAAAAGTAGCATAAAATATGAGACTAAATTTATCGTACTATCTTTTTTCTGGCAAGTCCTGATTACTATGGTGGCCCTTTTTTTTTTATCTCTACAGCCCTGTGAGACTGTTGAAATATCTGCTAAGCTTCTCGTCTTTTGGTTACTATTCTCATTTGGATTCTCAGTGTCTCTACCCACACCACTTACAGTGGCAAATGCCTTAAAGAGAACTGGTAGCACTGAATGTTGAACATACCTCAATACCTCTCTCCTCTCTGTGATTTTGATTTCTTCTTGCTTTGATAGCTCTCTGATGCTTTCAAATAAATATATTTTAATTTAATCCAGCTTTTCTAGCTCTTCTTTAGGGATAGTTGGTCTGATACAACTTAGTCTGTCAAAGCCAGGAGCAGAAGTCTCCACAGACATGGTTTCTAATTTCACTGACACGTTTGCCTTGGTTCATTCATTCTTTCTTTCCAAGATGTATTGAGCACATGGTATGTGCCAATAACTGCAAGACTCTGGGAAAACAAAATGTTCTTACCTTGAAGAAACTCACAATGGAATCAGTGCAGGTGTGTGCATGCATGCTAAGTTGCTTCAGTCGTGTCTGACTCTTTGTGACCCTACGAACTGTGGCCCACCAGGCTCCTCGGTCCATGGGATTCTCCAGGCAAGAACACTGAAGTACATTGCTATGCCCTCTTCCAGGGGATCTTTCTGACCCAGGGATCGAACTTGTGTCTCTTATGTCTCCTGTATTGGCAGGCGAGTTCTTCACCACTAGTGCCACCTGGAAAGCCTGTTTAGTGGTGTATCAGTTCAGTTCAGTTCAGTTGCTCAGTCGTGTCCGACTCTCCGCGACCCCATGAATCACAGCACGCCAGGCCTCCCTATCCATCACCAACTCCCGGAGTACACTCAAACTCATGTCCACAGAGTCGGTGATGCCATCCAGCCATCTCATTCTCGGTCGTCCCCTTCTCCTCCCGCCCCCAACCTTTCCCAGCATCAGACTCTTTTCCAGTGAGTCAACTCGTCGCATGAGGTGGCCAAAGTATTGCAGTTTCAGCTTTAGCATCAGTCCCTCCAATGAACATCCAGGATTGATCTCCTTTAGAATGGACTGGTTGGATCTCCTTGCAGTCCAAGGGACTCTCAAGAGTCTTCTCCAACACCACAGTTCAAAAGCATTGATTCTTCGGCAATCAGCCTTCTTCACAGTCCAACTCTCACATCCATACATGACCACGGGAAAAACCATTGCCTTGACTAGACGGACCTTGGTTGGCAAAGTAATGTCTCTGCTTTTTAATATACTATCACGGTTGGTCATAACTTTCCTTCCAAGGAGCAAGCGTCTTTTAATTTCATGGCTGCAATCAGCATCCGCAGTGGTGTATAGAAGATGTTATATGGGAGAAGTGCAAATAACTATCTTTGTCTAATGCAGAGGTCAAAAAATGATCACAGAATAGAATTTATTTAAATCAAGAATATACCAGGTGAATAAGGAGTCAGAGAGAGAGAAGAAAGGCACTTCAAGAGGAGATAACATTATATGAGTAAAGGTATGACAGTAAGCATGAGAAATTATGATTAGTTTGGTACTATTGGAACTACATGAGGGAAAGAATGAGTTCTGATCATGGAGGGTTCTGTCTCTGTCCTAAAAGTTGTTGTTCACATAGTTAATGGGTAATAAATGGCATTCCCAGAGATCAATGATCAGTAAGATTTGTGGAGAATTTAACAACAGAAATTTAAGACTTCTCCAGCCAATGGCTTGTAAATTCAAAGGCAACATTATCATACTTACTAAGCAATGTAGTAGGATTGCTAAGCAATAAAGTCAAGCCTTTGAGTCACCTGACTAGTTTATGGGGAAAAGAAATAAAACTTAAAATACTGTGTGGCCAAGGACTGAAATGATTCAAGTGTCATTTCTTAAGCTTATAAGCTCAGTTTACCTATTTGAAAGTTCAACTGCAACAATCAGTTCTAAATTTTCAGAGGCTATTTGTCCGCTTTTGCCCTCAATGACAGTGCCATCAAAGAGCAATCTATTAAATGCCTACTTACTCTGTGACACATATCCATAGGTCTGATAGGATTTCTCCCTTTTGTGGATTTAAAACTCTAAGATGCCAGACAACACAGGTAACTATCCCACAAAGATATCGAGACAGCAGCATAAAAACACTGAATATCTACATAAACTGACAAGAATAAGTGTTTACATGATCTATGCCTCAGGGAGTTGTCACTTCTGTGACACTCAGATCACCAGAGTTTAATGAAGGAGATGAGATTTCTAGCTCTTTCAGGTTGATAGCAGAGAAAGGGTTTGGCAGACAAAGGAGAAGGCATTATTCCAGACACAAGGTACAGTGTGGAAGCAGTCTAAGCAAGAGGATCCTTCACAAAGAAGAAGCCAAAATACGTCTAAGAAAAGAAAAGTTATGAATTGCACTAAAGGAAGAAACAAGGAAACAGCAGTGGGCCATGAAGCCCAGAGAGGGTTCATCTGCAGTTTAGGTACAATGGGTCAATCCTTTATATTTATATTTCTTCTGGCAAGTTACAATTCTATAATTGAATATTAAGCATCCCCAACCACCACAGATCAATCCTTTCTTCCTCCAAAGAACTCAAGAACATCCTATAAGCATATAAATAAACCATATCTAGGAATCAACTCACCAACAAAACATCATCGAGAAAGCATAGTACCTAGTTACAGCAAATCACCACTTCATGATACCAAGAATGAAAAAGCTAAACCTTGTGCCATTTCAGTTAGATTTCTGATGCAGAATCTAAATTATCTCAGTTAGAATTTGGCCATAATACCAATGCTAGCACTCAAACACAATCTAGAACATTCAAAGTTTAGCATTATCAAGACCCTAGTTCCAATCATCTCCAAAAGATTAGAAACAATTTGGATACCTATTCTCCCCAGGGGAGAGGTAAAGAGATTAAAACAAAATAAAACAAAACTAGATTGAGGAAAGCATGAAAGGTTGAATCCCTAAAGGAAACTCACATCCTTAAGATTACATAATACTGCCCAGAAGTAACTGAACTACAGCAGAAAATTTCAAACACATTCCAACATGCCTCTAATTAAGATAGTTTTGGGAGGTTCCAGAATTATAGCTATCAAACATGAAACCTAAAGAATTTACCAAGATTAAAAAGATTACCAACTTTAACTCAGGAAAAACACCCTGGAAGAAACAGGTTAGTTAGAACACACCGGTAGTGGTTTGCTGACCTTCAGTCAATTGCTACATCATTTTAGGTATAATTGTCAGTGATAAACACCTGAATGACAGTGGGTTGGGCATTGTACAAAATATAAAATTCAATGTTTCTTGTGCAGAAAGTTCAAATCAAGCATCTGATAAATTTCATTTTTCACTAGAAAAGTATACTGATGTACTATAACCATTAACTTATGCTAAAATATAACAAGAAATACAGGTAGGATATATGATAATATGAAATGTCTAACAAGCAAGAACTTTTGTAGCATGTAGAAGCAAGCTGGGTACCCACATGAGTATGTATTTTGAAATATTTATGGATGGTTAACCAGAAAGGCTAATTTAACACCTACACATCAATTGCATGGAGACAGAGCTGTGAAATTTTTGCATTTACTACTCAGTAAGAGGACCATCACCAGCACTGGCATAAGAAAGCAAGTTGCAATTAAAGTAGATGAAATTTCACAATTTAAAAGATACGCAATCTCCTTCCCTGAGAACTTTAATTTACATAAGCTGACTGGAAGGCTCTCAAAAATGAAATTCCAACTATAAAATTACAAAAGAGAAAAAGATACGTATCAAAAGAGGTAGCTATAAAAAGTTATCTATAATCTCAGATTTTTAAAAAATGTATAATAACAACAGTAATAGTATTTATTGCATACTTACTCTGTGTCAAGAACTATGCTACATGCTTAACATGTATTATCTCACTTAATCTTTATAACAGTCCTATGAAGTTAGTCTTAGTAGTACTAGTATTGTTTCAACTTTATAGATAAAGAAATGGAATTCCAAATCACACATCTAGGATGAGGTAGGAGAGAGGTTCAAACACAAGTCTGTCTGACTCTCAAGTTGGTGTACATCATTCTACTGATGTAACAAAAGAGATATAACCAATGATTAAGTACAAAAGAATGTCAATACCTGTAAAACACTAAAAAATCCAAGGTTCAGAATGATTTGAGCCTTAGAAGGAGACATACTCCAAGGCTAACAAAGGGGGATTTCAAATTGACATCAACAATAATAAGAAATGTAACAGGTTACAAAGAGAAAAAAACCCAATTCCCACTTTGTTTCCATGCATCCTCAGTTAAGAAAAATTAGAAGGACACAAAAGGGTACAACAAGCATGAGAAAGAAATGGAAAACAGACACAAGAACAGGTCAAGAAGCATTTATCCTAGAATAATCACATTCCAGGATACTGGAAAGACCTTGGGCTGAGATTTCCAAACTGCTGTCTAGACAGAATTGTGAATAATGAGAGAGGGACAGAAGTCTGGAGGGAGGCAAATGCAGTTCTGATTTTCAAAAAGAAGAAAGTAATGTTTGCAAGCTGGTGAATTTAATCTCAATTCTAAGCACTTTGTATAGAACACATTATTAAACAGAAAGGAAGACTTCTGGCCTGGGCAGAATGGTGTTTTTCCCTCCTGGGAATGGCATGAGAGACAAGTGAAGGAAAAATCTAAAGGGTGGTAACAAGCTGAGCTGTTTTGGCACCCTATAAATGGAGGAACAGCACAACAACAGGATATTTTGTATCCCCACCTCCAACAGAAAAAGGCCACCCAGACTTGGTGTTTCCAGAACATCCACCCTAACAAAAAAGTTGGCCCAGGTAGCCACATTGCTTTGCAGAGTCAAACGGAAGTCCTTCTGACAAAGGAGAGCCCAACATCACTAGTACAGAGGATCAGTTGGGAGCTAGAGAGGTGCTGGACCCAGTTTCAACATGTATGGAGAAGGGCTTGTTTCCACACCAAAAATTCTCCAATACCAACAAGTTATGCGAGAATTGAACTCAATTCTGCCACTGTCTACCTGGAGATAGCATCATATTCCACCGATAAAGAGTTCAACCTCACAAACTGCCCTTTCTCGCCCACTTCAGACACCAGTCACACAACCATGTTGTCATCTGTGTTTCTGACCACAAAATAGATTGGAGGTTCCAGTGGCCCTCTCCTTGGGCTTGACTAATTTGCTAGAGTAGCTCACAGAACTCAAGAGAAATATTTTACTTACTAGATACCAGTTTGTTATAAATGGATTTAACTTAGAAAATCCAGATGAAAGAAATGCACAGGGCAAGGTATGGGGAAAGGGTGTAGAGCTTCTGTACCATCTACAAACATGCAATTCTCTCCAAATCTCCATGTGTTCACCAATCTGGAAGCTCTCTGACCCTCTCCTTTTGGGTTTTTATTGTGGCTTTATTACAATAGGCCTAACTGGTTAAATCATTCACCACTGGTGACAGATTCAAACTCCAGCCCTTCTCCAATACCTGGAAATCAAAGAATGGATGGGACTGAAAGTTTCAACATTTTAAGCTCTAATTGATGTTGGTTCCCCTGGCAAACAACCCCCATCCTTAGATGCTTTCCAAAAGTTATCTCATTAACAGAAATACAGTAGTGGTGAAAAAGTTTGTTATGAACAAAAAAAACACCCATTTCACCTATTGCTCTGAAGATATTTCAGGAACTGAGGACAAAGACCAAATTTATAACAAAAGATGCTCCCATTGCTCTTAATCACTCAGGAAATCCGAAAGGAATCCTTAGTGTGAGCAAGGAACAATGGGTGAAGACCAAATATATATGAGAGATATATGTTTAGTCATCTGAATGAGAAAACATATATATCTTATAAATCACAATATCACAGAAGCTTAGTCAGAAATAAGTAGACAGGGAAGGTATTCTCCTTCCCCCTACCTCTCATCATCCCCCTACTCCGAGATCTGAGATGCCTTGCCCACCCAGAGATACTGAAGCTGGCAGGCAAAGCATATAAGAGAGACCCAACTATAGCAGATAGTCCAGTCTGGGAAGCCTCTTTTTCCCTATGGGCCCCAAACTCTCCACCCCTACCCAAAGACAATGGGAAGGACAATGAAACCAGAAATGGGACTCAAGTCACAAGAATCAACCCAGTTTTAGGAAGCTTCTTTATCTTACAGACCTACATTCTCCTCCCCTGTCCAGAGACATTGGACCAGTGTGGGGGTAGGGGTACACGGATGAAGAATCCCACTGTACTCCTCCTTCACTCAAGAGACATCCAGCGGCAGGCCTGGGAAATTCTTTCTGCCCATTAAGGCATCAGCAGCAGAGACCACTAGAAGTCTCAGCAGCATCAGAACAGCCAAGCAAACCAATGTCAACCACAAATTGGCACTAGTCACAGGTGCTTGCCATCTACCTCTACAAGGATTAAATCATATGCTACCACAGCTGGTGATCTCCAACATCCCCTGAAGGAGTTCAGGGTGCAGAGTAGAGATGAGGCACTCTATGCTCCAGGAAAACTGGCAGGACAGGTCTTTAGTCTCAGGAGCTGATTTTATGAGTCCATTTCTGTATCTTCTCATATCTAGAAAAGTACTAAAATCCTTCATGGTGACGACTGTTTCTCATGACTAGCAGAAGCTTCATGAAACCAGCAGAAACTTTCTACAGAAAATATGTGCTTTACGGCATGTACTCCCCCTTTACCAAAATCACATATGTATGGTCATTTCCCCCTACCTCTCTGAAGCAGTTTCTCAGAGCTATCTTAAGTGCTGCCTCCCAGGCTGCAGTCAGCAGTTCAGTTCAGATCAATTCAGTCACTCAGTTGTGTCTGAATCTTTGCAATGCCATGGACTGCAGCACGCCAGGCTTCCCTGTCCATCACCAACTTCTGGAGTTTACCCAAGCTCATGTCCATTGAGTCAGTGATGCCATCCAACAATCTCATCCTCTGTCGACCCCTTCTCCTCCTGTCCTCAGTATCTCCCAGCATCAGGGTCTTTTCCAATGAGTCAGTTTTTCGCATCAGGTGGCCAAAGTATTTTATAGTCCAACTCTCACATCCATACATGATGATTGGAAAAACCGTAGCTTTGACTAGATGGACCTTTGTTGGTAAAGTACTGTCTCTGCTTTTTAATATGCTATCTAGGTTGGTCATAACTTTTGTTCCAAGGAGCAAACATCTTTTAATTTCATGGGTGCAGTCACCATCTGCAGTGATTTTGGAGCCCAAAAAACTAAAGTCTGTCACTGTTTCCATGGTTTCCTCATCTATTTGCCATGAAGTGATGGGACCGGATGCCATGATCTTAGTTTTCTAAATGTTGAGTTTTAAGCCAACTTTTTCACTCTCCTTTTTCAATTTCATCAAGAGGCTCTTTAATTCTTCTTCGCTTTCTGCTATAAGGGTGGTGTCATCTGCATATCTGAGGTTATTGATATTTCTCCCAGCAATCTTGATTCCAGCTTGTGCTTCATCCAGCCCAGCATTTCCAATGATGCACTCAGCATAGAAGTTAAATAAGCAGGGTGACAATATAGTCTTTACGTACTCCTTTCCCGATTTGGAACCAGTCTGTTGTTCCAAGTCCAGTTCTAATTGTTGTTTTTTGACCTACATACAGATTTCTCAAAAGGCAGGTCAGGTGGTCTGGTATTTCCATCTCTTTAAGAATGTTACACAGTTTTTTGTGATCCACAGAGTCAAAGGTTTTGGCGTAGTCAATAAAGCAGAAGTATGTTTTTCTGGAACTCTCTCACTTTTTTGATGATCCAGCGGATGTTGGCAATTTGATCTCTGGTTCCTCTGCCTTTTCTAAATCCAGCTTGAAGTACTGCCCTAAATAAAACTCACAAATCTCATGTTGTGCATTTTTTAGTCAACACCAAAATAATACCACAAACTCTACTGTCATTGGAACCACAGCCCATATGCTAAACCTAAACAATGTGCTGTCTGCTAAAATAAAAGATTTAAATAGGGCCCTGCTGCTGCTGCTGCTGCTGCTAAGTCACTTCAGTCGTGTCCGACTCTGTGCGACCCCATAGACGGCAGTCCACCAGGCTCCTCTGTCCCTGGGATTCTCCAGGCAAGAACACTGGAGTGGGTTGCCATGTCCTTCTCCAATGCGTGAAAGTGAAAAGTGAAAGTGAAGTCACTCAGTCATGTCCGACTCTTAGCAACCTCATGGACTGTAGCCTACTAGGCTCCTCCGTCCATGGGATTTTCCAGGCAAGACTACTGGAGTGGGGTGCCATTGCCTTCTCCAAAATAGGCCCCAGAGTCTCCTAAATTAATAGATACAAATTCATGATACAGTCAAAAATGATCCATCATACTAAGAAACAAGAAAATAACAACTTGAAGGGGCAAAGACAATTAACTGAGGCTGGCACAGCAATGAATCAGATGTTTAAATTATTTCACAAGATTTTAAGGCAGCCATTATAAAAATGCTTCAAAAATCAATTACAAATTCTCTTTAAAAAACCAAGGAAAATAGAAAAAGCTCAGCATGGAAATAAAAATAGCAAGTTGAGTGAATTCCAAACCAGATAAACTTTAAAGTAATGCATTACTTGAAACATCATATTAAAATTTTGAAAATTAAAGACCAAAAAAGTCTTGAAAGCAAAAAGAAGTGACACATTACCTACAAAGAGTATAACAGCATGTAAGGAAGGTAAAGAGGCCTAAATGTAAGTGAGATTTTTCACTCAAAGTGGTAAAACGTTACCAGTAGACTGTTAAAAGTCACATGTGTATATGGTAATATTCAAAGCCACTACTGAAAAACAGATGCACTGAAAGACACTTTATAATATCTAAGCCAGGTGATTAGACTTTAGTGACTTACTTAAATCAAGATGAAAATGCTCAAGTAACCCATCAGAAGTCAAGAACACAGAAACAGAAGAATGAGAATCACAGACAATAGATGAAATGAATAATAAAATGGTAGCCTTAAGTACCACATTTATATGTACGTATGTATATATATAATCTTAAATATAAATGGTCTAAATATATAAGTCAAAAACCAACAACTCAATGAAAAAATTGGCAGAAGATCTGAATAGGGATTCTTCCAAAGAAGACATACAGATGGCTAACGGGCACTTGAAAGATGCAAAATATCTCTAATTATTAAAGAAATGAAAATCAAAATAACAATGAAATATCACCTTACACATGTCAGAATGACTATCATTAAAATGACCACAAATAATGTTGGTGAGGATGTGGAGAAAAGGGAACCCTGGTGCACTGTTGGTAGAACTATAAATTGATGCAGCCACTGTAGAAAACAGTTTGCAGGTTTCTTAATAAAACTAAAAATAACCATATGATCCAGTACTGGGTATACATCCAGAAAAAACAAAAACAGCAATTCAAAAAGATACATACAGAGCATCACTATTTACAATAGCCATGGAAGCAACCCAAGTGGCCAACAGTAGACAAAATGATAAAGAAATTGTGATATATATATATATATATTACTCAGCCACAAAAAGGATTAAATTCTGTCACTTGCAGCAACGTGAATGGATATAGAAAATATTATACTTGGTGAAATAAGTCAGAGTTAGAAAAACAAATGCTGTATAATATCTCTCAGACGTGGAATCTAAAAAATAATATAAACAAATATATATAGCAAAATAAAAAGACTCATGAATAAAGACAACAAATTAGTGGTTTCAGAGGGAAGAGGAAAGTGGGGAGGGGGAAGTTAAAAGTATGGAATTAAGAGAAACAAACTGCTATGTATAAAATAAACAACAAGGATATATTTTATAGCATAGGGAAGTATAGCTTTTATCTTGCGATAACATTTAATGGAATATAATCTGTAACAATGCTGATCAGTTGATATGCTGTACAGTTGAAATTAATATAATAGTAATGTAATGCTGGACAGTTGAAACTAATATAATATTATAAATCAACTAAGCTTCAATTTTAAAAACTATACCAAAAGATAAAGATGTAGAGAGTAAATAAAAATACATGACCATATATATATATATACACTTTACCAAAAAACCCTCACATTGGACTAAA